>NC_056522.1:130703006-130714768 GCF_019175285.1 Sceloporus undulatus | reverse complement strand
GTACATCATTACATCATTTCCATCCATGGAAAAATAATTTTCTTCCACATGCATTACAATCCTCAGATAAGTGGTGTATGTTTAATATAGCCTATTTAATATTAAGTGCAGAGGTTCTCTCTCCCCTATCTCTTACCAACCTTTCAAGAATAGTTATCAGCTAGGGACAACATCATCAGAATAGATTTGCTGGAACTAACTTATTTTTTTTCATCTTAAGAGGTTGTTTGTATATTTTCTCCAGCCTCTGTCTGTCTAATCGGAAACAGATCTAGCTAATATCCATTAATATCAACAATCATTTCCTCTTCCAATTGGAAGTGAGAATCAAATGACCACTTGGTGGACCAATCGGCTAAGAGTGATTGCTTCTTAATATTGAGGCTTCAGAGCTTTACATTTTGCAAAATATATGCTCAAATAGTGCCCAGCCTGCAACATTATGGATGTACGTACACCTATATGAAATTCAATAAATGTAGGAGTGTACAGCTAGAGCTCCTATGGATTTTTTTTTAAAAATATTATAAGTAAGCAAGTAAGTAAGCAAATATATAGTTCCCCCTGCATTTGAAGCCAATAATGACATCTACACTTATTAGGTGGCAGATTTCCCCACTAAGTGCATAGACCTACAGTCTGTACCATTTGAAGCCAGGGAGAAGTAGATGGAATGCTGTTACAGAACTTTTCCTTCTCCATATGGCATATCCCCCACTCATGAGCATGAAGTAGCCAGACCTCTTCCCTGTGGGTCTGTCTGGGTGAATAATGGCAGGAGGCATACTAAAATGTCATAGCCTCCCTAAGACACAATATGCCCAACCCTTACAATAGCATCACTTTGCTTGAAGAACTCCAGTGTATCAAACTATGGTCTATCCCACACATATGAAGCCAGATACTGTCATTTAAAATTTAAAGAAAATTCAGAATGAAGTGTAAGATGACACCTTTGTCATGCACAGCAGGATTACTTTTTGAAGGCATAGTCTGTCTGGATGTTGTATAATTTGAACTATTCCTGAAACAGAGAGCTGGCTAACTCTTTTAGCAAACTGCTAAAAGAGATGGGGTGAAATAGACTAAATAGGCCTTTTGCTTTCACTCAGATTGCTTGCTTTTCACTCTCTTTCCCCCCACCTTGTGTTGTGATGGAGACAAAGCATTATCTGACTCTTTAAAAGCCTATGCTGAAATGCAGTATCTGAGGAAAAGCTGGGCATGGATTTCTAACTGTTGATGATTCTTTTTCCCCCTTGAGGGGGAACCCCCTTCAGGGATTATTTTATGTAAAGATGTATAGTGATTCCTACATTGTTCTTAGCACTATTGTTGGAGCACTTTGTTACACCAGGATCATAAGGCACCACAATCCCATTTGTGTCATAAACACAAACATACCCGGTTGGGGACAATTATTATTGCACATCTCTTTAATGTGATGGTGCTGCTTCTGTTTTGGCCTCTGCTTTCCTCACCCTGGCATCCATATCCCTGCCTCCCTATCCTAGCCATTTCCTAGCATGACTTTCAGTATGTTTTTGTTTTTATTTTTTAGCAGCTAGTGTGACATAGTGGTGTGAGCACTGGACTATGACCCTGGGGACCAGGGTTTCAGTCCCTGCTCAGCCATGAAACTCACTGGGCAAATAACGCTCTCTCAGCCTCAGGAGAAGGCAATAGCAAGCCTCCTCTGAACAAATCTTGCCAAGAAAATCCCATGACAGGTTTGCCCAAGAGTTGCCATAAGTCAGAAATGATTTGAAGGTGAACAACAACAACAACAACAACATTTTTTTTAATTTTAGCACAATTTCATGATCCATTAAGTAAAAAAGAAAAGAAAAGAAATTCAAGGGACAAAGAAAAGAAAAACAGCCTGCTTGAGAGTAGCAAAGGCCAGGCAAAGAAGGGCATAATCATGCCCACTTACACCATGTGACTGCCTGCATATCTGAGCTACTTTGGAAGGAACTTATCACACTCACTCAATAGTGAAAAAGTAACATGGCTGGGGGAGGAGGGCATTGACAGCTTTTGTCCACAACAAAAAGGAGCATTCTGGCAGGAGATGGGCTACAAACCAGTTACTGTACAGACACAGCATTATGTGAAAAGATGTTGCTATCCTGCTCTAATTCTACTTTTCAAGTCTTGTGTGATAAAATCTGGAATATTTAAACAGAAAGAGACCATATATAAAAGGATGGTCAGGGAGGGTTTTTGTTTGGGCAAGGGATTCCTTAACACTTGGCTTCTACACACAAGAAATAGTTAGCTTCTCCAATTGCTTTGGACATTTCCATGTGTGCTTGTCAAATCCTTCAGTGGACATGTATATTTTCATATGTGCATGAGCAGTTCCATTGTGTTCTTCTGTACTTAGGTATTGTTTTACATATATAATGCAGAACTGCCACACCATGCCCCGGGTTTTCCCCATAATAAAGAAGAGGACTTGATGCATGCAAGTCTGAGTATACATCAATGGCTCCATGTACCCTGAATGAGATCTTATCCATTTATAATTGTAGTGCTTAAATATGTAAGTATAGAATCATAGAGTTGGAATGACCACAAAGGCCTCTAAATGAATACCCATCAAGTAGGAATATACAACTGAAGCACTCACAGATATACAACTAAAACACTCACAGATCCAACCCTCTGAAGCAGTCCATTGCACTGTCATTGCTCTTGCCATCAAGGTATTTTTATAGAGAAAAATTCTTGCTTGGTAGTGGTGCTAGTACAAACTCTTTTTTTGAAAGTTGATTTACTACTGCCATAAGTCTGTAGGTGATCACTATCAACTATCACCTGCCAAGTTCTCATTTGGAAAATTGTGTCATAATTTACTGTGTTTGGCAGTAAGCCATCAGAGACTGGATGGGGCTAAAATCAGCTATGGACAGGGCCACTCTTATCACACTCACTCAAAAGTGAAAAACTAACATGACTAGGGGACATTGACAGATTTTGCCCATCAATGAAAAGGAACATTCCAGAAGTGGATGGACTACAGACCAACTACTGTTTAGACACAGTATCATATGATACGATACAACCATAGATGCTGCTAGCCTGCTCTAATTCCACTTTTCAAGATGATGTGATAAAGGCTGTGATATCTAAACTGTAGATAAAAGAGTGTTTGAGAAGGATTGTTTGTTGGTTGGTTTGGACAGGGGATTTCTCAACACTCTGGCTTCTCCAGACAAGAAATAGTTAACTTCTTCAAATGTTCTGGACATGTTCATGTGTCCCTATCTTTTGACAAGGTAGGTAGGGAAGCAACAGATTACTTTTGCAGACAAATGAGATGGTCAATTGCAGAGGGCTTTTGAAACTAAGACAAAGGGTTAAATGAAATAAGAGCAACAGTCATATATGGTCCCTAGGGCCACTTATTTCCCTCCCTATGGACTTTAGTAAGAGCTATTGTGAAGAGAAAATGGTGACTGTCTACATGTAACATGGTTCTGAGAGGGCAATTATGGGGTGAAAAATGACCACTGCTGTCACTGAACTGAGCCATGTTGACAGGCTTGCTTCCAGCATCAGATAACCATCTGCCCTTCAATAATGGAATCCATCCCCCAATTTTTTTAAAGTCTGAAAAAATCACCTCCTCTCCTCACATCTTGACAATCATCACATTCTTTGTTCTACCAAACAAAGTAGATGAATGTTTATCATAAAGAAATCAGGGCTTTGATCTCACACCACAGATAGCCTCCACAGAGATGAGAGAAAAATGTTCTGTATAATAATATTAATGTAGCTGATTTTTTTTTTCAGGGAAGAAGACATCTTAGACTATTAACTTATGAAAATGAGAGCCAATGAAAATTAAACACTTTTAAAGTCTTTGGATTTAAAGGCAGCAAGTTAAGCAAAGTTAAAATCAATGGGACTTCAAAAGTCTTATCTTTGGTTGAATCCCACCCTTTATATTAAAAAGTAATTTCTTCAAAAATGTTCAGTATTTATTGTTGTACAGAAAAGAGGACAATGCATATTGCATCAAGATGGTTATCTATGTTTTTACCTTTACATGCAAAATGAAGAACAATTTATAATTTACAGGATAGTACTAGAGCTGTAAATTAATCTGAGAGCTTCACTCTTCCTTCTTCTTGCAGTCCTCATAGTCTATAATACTTTAAACAGTTTTTGGGGAACCTCCTGTAGGAGGTTAAATTGCAGTGTCATTAATATTTAAGGCACACTAAATGGAAAGAGATGCTTATAAAGTCCAGACGTCTTTGTCACTGATATAATGGTACAAAGAGACAATTTTCTTCATAAGAGCAGGGAGATAGTTCTGTCTGTTCCATGTTGGATCATTTATCTCTGTTACACTGATGAATTCATTTCACTGACAATGCTTTGTCTGAATAATGAAAAGCTGGGTGAGATAGGCTGATGGTCAAGATGGAATACTTAAATTTTCTTCCAATTACAGCACAGCTTATTTTTAAGATTCACTGATCAGATGATCCATCATAGGCAAGCTTCCCCATTGCAATTTGTATGTGCTGCAGGTCTCCTCTGTACGGAGATCCTGATTAGCATGGATATATTCCCCTCCTCACTGTTATTCTGCCAAATGATGAAATGGTCTCTCAGTGATATGATCATCTTATACTGTACACATCATTAGTTTTTTGTAAGTTTAATAAAATATAATGGTAACACCTTCAAATGGAAAATTCTGTCAACCAGTGAATAAATATAACGTGAAATCAGAATTTTTCAAGTTATATGGTATATTTTGTCATTCTGGGATCTTTCTTTCAGCGAAGCCACAAACAAAATAAGTCCATTGTCTATAATCAGAGATATCACCTTGCACTGAGTCTTTGGCATAGATTCACTATTTATAGATCCCAGCATCCCTCAACCATCATTTGGTGTTTTCTAGTCCCCTCCCAAAAGATCCTCGCGGAAGCTCTATCTAGCATCTCCTGCCACATGCAACACATAACATACACATAGAGCTAATGCATTTTCATGGATTTCTTTTCCATAAAAAGGAGAACATCTTTGCACATGTAACTTTGTGGAGTTACCTGCTCTTCATAAAGAATGGTCAATTATAGCAGTTACTAATTTCACAACATCGTACTCCTTTTGGACCTCACTCTTCCCCTAATAAGTGCTCATGTAAATATCTGAAACAATACAGAGATGCTCTTACTAGGGGTCACCAGTCTAGTTCAAGGCAAAGATTATTAGCTGACCATTTTATATATTCTCTGTAAGCCATTCCTCTCCAAAGCCCACCCAGAAGCTTAGTGTCAGAGAGCAAGAAGGTGTTTTGGAGATCACTGGTTCCAATCTAGAAATATGAAAATATTTCAATCTAATTTCAGATCCCAACTGAATCTTCTTCCAATCCTTGTTTTGTACTAGAAATTCATGCACATTTTTACACATTTTACCCTAATATGCTCATTTATTTCTGCATTTCCTCTCTAACTGGCCAAAGGGTCATTTTATCTATTCATTTTTTAAAAATTGAACACTTTTTCTGGTTACTTAAATCCTCCAAAGCCTCAAAAATGTACCAGTTATTGAGGCAAAGTACATTTTTTTCCTTTTAATAAACTTGAGAGATGACATTTACTGAAATCATTGATTCCAATAGAATTATTTTCATCCCTAGTCCAAAACGCAACTTCATAATTGTGACAGATAGTTTTCCTATGCCTAAATATCACTAGTGAAAGAAAACATGCTATCACCAAAAGGATCCTGTGTCAAACAGTTATCACTGCTTGTAAATTTCTCCTACTATTTAGTCTAAACCTACTTTGCTGCAGTTTCCACACACTGGTCCTGATCTGAATCATCAATGCACTTTCAAATATTTGAAAAGTATTGCGACGTTTCTTCTTAGGTCCTATCCACACCAGAAAAATAATTCACCTTTGCAGTATTCTGTCTTGGTTTGAACCCCCCCCCCCCCCCCAGAGTCACATATGCCCTTTATAATTCAATGCACTTTGGCTTTGTGCAACACACATTAAAGTCAGATCAGTCCAAAAGTGAGTTCCCTATCTTGTCTACATGCTCACTGTATTGAATTACTCTCTGCAACAACTGTGTTCCCCTTTTTCCAGCATACATTAAACCTATCAACAAATAGCCTTACTTGTTTGTCACCCATCTTGCACTCTCACTGGATTGCTTCAATCCCCTTCCCCATTCATGCCCCAGTGAGTAAGTGCGAGAACTTTAAATGTATCTTGACAGAGGCAGCCTGAAAGAGAAGAAAGAAAAACTAAAATCTTCTCTTGCTTCCCTTTCCACTCTGAATCCTTCATTGGATTAAGATTGGTATCTACAGAACAAACACCACCTTCTTGGTGTGATGTTTGGCTGGTGCTTCTTTTTCCCTTCAAGCACTTTGATGGCCAAGACCTTTCAGAAGCAGGGAAAGCAACCCCTGGGCTTAGATATGACATGGAAACAAATGATTCCTTGAGCCTCCCTTCCCATTCCACCACAGATGGAGACATTCTGCATGACTAGGAATTGCATTCAGGGTGGGCAAAAATCATATCACAACACCACTACTCAGAACAGTCATACCTTATACTGACTGTTAAAAAAAATAAAATGATGACAACAGACTTACTGGGTGGAATCTATCCCACCTCACAACTATACTACACTCTCAATGCTGCACCAATCTGGCAGGACACATGTTGCAAAAAAACCAAGAAACACCTGTTTTTTCTGAAAACTGCAGAGTAAAAAGTGAGTTTTTCTTAATTGCATTGGAGTCTTTAAAAAGTGATTTCACTGTGAAAACAGTTGTACATTGTGTGTTCCAACAGCACAGGAATCAAGATCCCCTCCTCCCCCCGGTGTGGATAAATGTACATTGGTAGTTGAACTGTTACTCATAGGATTTAATTTCCAAAACCCACAGTCTCATGTTCCTTCTCTGAGTGTGTTTCATTTTGTTTATGTTCCTCTCAAAATCTGATCCTCGCAAATGCACACTGTACTTCCAATGTCACCTAACCAGTGCATAACAGAATTATTATGTGATCCAGGCACAATGCTTCTGTTACTGCAGCCTGATAGCATCCAGCTGTTTAAGCATTCTTACCACATCAGTGCCTCATATTCACCTTATGATCTATAGAGACACCTAGATAATATTTGTATGTACAACTGTCAAACCATGTCTGCACCACTCAAATCCTTGATTTACTTCCTAGTTTTTGTACCTTAGTGCAAGATTTTAAATTCATTGCCATTGTGTTTGCCCTCATTTGTTTCAGCCCAATGTCCCAGCCTAACAATATAAATTTGAATCTTGATTGTGTCTTCAGTGGTGTTAGCTGTCTCTCTCAGCTTTGCATAATCAGCCATGCCCTCAGTCTGGTTATTTTTTTTTAAGTAGCCCTGAAGACACAACAACAACAAACAAAAACAAAACCAACAACAGCATACTCCATTTTCTCTTGATCACTTGCTAAAATGATACCATCTTTCCAAGGAGACTTACCTAATGTTTGTTCTTATTCTAAACATGGTCAACACCTTCTAAAAATAATCTAATTCTAATTCTTAAAGAATCAGGACACTCTATTGTCTTCCTACTTGATTATATGTCCTCTTTTCCATCTTCTATGCATGTTCCTTTCTAGGTTGCTTCCGTGGAGAGCTCCTTGTGCAACCACAATGGCTTATTTAGATTATCTGTATTTTTCCTAATCATTTGCAATTACCTCTCATCTGAATGGTTTGAATGGGGTACCCATTCTCTTATTCATATGTATATTGCAGATTAAACAAAAAGTCCCTATATCACAGGATTTCTGAGTAGTATGCAGACAAAATAAACTGAAAACAAGTTTCTTCTTGTTGTGTGCCTTCGAGTCATTTCCAACTATTTCTTGTCAAAATTTGTTCAGGAAGATTTTTTTTTCTATGTCTGAAAGAGTGTGATTTACCCCCAGTGAGTTTCCATGGTTGAGCGGGGATATGAACCCTGGTCTCAACAGTCATCGTCCAACACTTAAAACACAGCACTACATGGCTCCTAACATTTTAGAACAATTTAAATTTAAAACAATGAGGAATAATTTAAATAGCATCAAAGCATATTTAAAACATGTGAATCAAAACATTGAGCCAGACAAAGAAAGAGTCAATGCCTCCTTTCATTTCAGCCATATTTTCCTATTGGTGGTAGCAACCAAATGCTTGATAGTTCTAGAAGAAATTGTGGCAGTATACAATAAAGACTAGGAGAAAGACTAGCGGTCTGGATAAAGTGAAACACTCAAAAGGTCATCCAAAGAAAGAAGATTTATTCCCCAAAATGTCACATATAAAAGAAGTTATTTGTTATGGACAATAAATTCTGTTACCTTGCCTTTCAAATAAAACAAAACTCTTCTTGAGATCCTTCCAAGAGACTGTCTTTTAAAGAGAAAAGAAAAGTCTTTAGATCAACAGCACATAGAATATAAACAATTTCTTTACCAAGTAAAATGAGAAGAATTTACTGGAAAAGAACCAAATTAATCAAATAAAAAAACAACCTCCAACCATGATGTTTAGCACTTATACTTGAAATAAAGTTCCACTGAGCTCAATGGAATTTATGTCCAAGTAAAATGATTAGGAGACATGAAATATTAGAAGGGAAATGTACATAATGAATGGGGAGAAAGTTTGATTACTGAGGGCTTTCTTTTTCTTTTTACTTAAAACAAATATACAGTCTCTGATTAAATGTATTTCAGATATGTTTGAACCAAATCTATGCACAATGATAGTGGCAGGGAGGAATAAATATGCTAAAAATTTCATTTTTTTCCAAGGCAATTCCCAAAATACTATTGTGTCTCTTGCTTTTTAGCATTTTTGCTAACACTGTTTTAGTGCATTTTTTTTCACACGTGGCACGAAAACAGATTCTCCTTAGACATTAGGAAGAACATCCTGTCCATAAAAGCTGTTTGATAGTGACGTATGCTGCCTCAGAGTGTGTTGGAGTCTCCTTCTTTGGAGGTTTCTAAACAGAAGCTGGATAGCCATCTGTTGGACATGTTTTGATTGCGATTTCCTGCATGGCAGGGGGTTGGACTGGATGGCCCTTGGGGTCTCTTCCAATCTTATGATTCTAGGATTCTAGAAATCATTTTCTTTTAGCATAATAATTTTTTTAAAAATAATTGTTAAGTTGTTCATGGGGTGTATTCTGTAGGGCTATCCTCAGCAAGAGCATGCAATTCAACTTTCACTAGCCACAGTGAAATCAGTTCTTTGGGGCTGCATCACACTGTAGAAATAATCCAATCTGACACCACTTTAACTATAATGGCTTCAATGCTATGGAATTCTGGGATTTGTAGATTTGCTATGCATTTAGCCTTTTTTGTCAGAGAGCTCTGGTGACACAACAAACTGCAGTTCCCAGGATTCCATAGCACTGAGCCATGGCAGTGATATCAAACTGGATTATTTCTGCAGTGTGGCTGCACCTAACACAGTGCATCAGAATGCCCTCCAGCAAACCCATGACACCAATCATGATAAAGGTACCTGTAAGCCATGTTGGACTGATTTTCCAGATCTACTTGAATGGGTAGTAGTGCAAAAGGTTGCTGTAGGGGGTCAGGAGAAAAAAAAGGAGAGAAGAGGGAAAGCAGGAAGAGAAGGGAAGGGAAACTGGAACTTTCCTCAGAGATTGTTAGTGGCTTCCATGTCAATGGAGTGGTGAATGTTTCAGTTTGACTGTAAGGAATCTATTCAAAGTGTGGATCCTTATCCCCCAAATCAGTTCACTCCCATGGAAAACTCATTTAAAGCACAGGCTGCAACTTAGAAGGACATGGACATATATGTAACTAGAGACCATTACCTTCTGCTTCTATTATGAAAGGCTGTATTCTCTGTGGGGCTATGGACAACTTGTTTTGGAGACTGTCTGGATGGCAAGTACTAAGTCCCCTGCTATAAACAATAGTAAGTGAGTCTCCAACCCAGCAACCACAATAGCAACAGGAGTCTCTTCAGTTAGGGAATTGGAAACAAAGGCATATTCAAAAATAGTCTGCCTCTCACTGGTGGAAGATGATAGCTGCAATGTCAGAGGACCATTGAATCTGATCCAGGTCTTGGTCTAAAGGAAAACATAGGTTTAGTGTCTTGGATAATACCTTCTAAGTTCAGAATGAAAGCTTGAATGGATTCACTGTTCCACTGACATCAAAAGACACCTTCCCCCAGATCCTACCACTACTGGACAGCATGGGATAGTCATATTCTTGTGAAGCCTGTCGCCCCTTTTGGAAGCCCCAGTAAGCTGGGCTGGGAAATGGCTGATGTAATACAGTGGATGGGAAATGGCTGATGTAATACAGTGAGCGTGCACCATACGTGGGCTCATTATAGGCGGCTTTCAGTATATCCTGAAGCCTCCCGCCATTAAAAGCAATGGTGTATGTGCCCGCAGTGCATGTGCATTGCTGCGCAGCAAGCCCAAACCCCATTCTATCCAATGGGGCTTGAGCATATGCACTTTTTGCTTTATGAAGGGGAAGGGATCCGGAACGGATTTCCCGAGTAAAGCGAGAGTGGACTGTACAAATGTTGAATAACCAGAATCCCTGCTTTGGGGTGTGGATGTGGATATCTTCTTCTGTTTTGGCTTCTTCATAGAGTACTGCCCATTCCTTTTCTATCACTAGCCATGGGCCATTAGCTTTGAGGCCCTCTTGAATAAGAACACTAAAGGTAGAATTTACTGGGACTCCAGACTTCTTTTGACTCTTCCAGAAGAAACCAAAACCTGATACTGACTCTTACTAGGTCAGTTGAGTGAATCTTAATCAACATACAAAACTACTCTTTCTTTAAGCTCTAGTCCATGTAATTTCACAAATATATCTCACAAAACAACAACAAATTAACATACCACATACAATACACAATATCAGTTAGAAGCACACATCAGTTAAAAGCACACATCAGTTTAAAAGAACAAATAAAGCCGATACACATTGAAACAATCAATCTACAATTCTCTGAAGATGCCAGCCACAGATGCTGGTGAAACGTTAGGAATAAGCTCTTCTAGAACATGGCCACATAGCCAAAAAAAAAAAAAACCTCACAAAAAACTATGGATGCCGGCCATGAAAGCCTTCGACTTCACAATAAATCCACAGTTGAAAATCAGCTATACAACTCCCCAATACTATGTACTATCTTTATGCTTTCCATTTGCTTGGTGACTATCCGCAAAACCACAAGGATATCTTCGTATTATCATGAGAAAGATTCAAATGGGAGAAGCAACTTGTAAAAACTTTACAAAGTATGAGCATAATCAAATTAGCAATGTATACCTGTTAAGTATATTGGATTCCAATAAGCACCTTGAGGATGTCCCCAAATCTCTCCCATGGTTCATGGGTCTTGAAGGTGCTTACCTTTTGTGCCCTGAGTGATATTTTGATTTTTTGCAGATTAAAAATCCATTAAAGCTAATGAATGGATCAATAAAATCAGGAATGCAAAGAGTACTGAAATATATCAAGTGAGTAACCTGTTTGTATAAATTACATTTCAAAACTAGAGAAACTGATTAGGCTGAACTGCTTCCTTTATAACACTTGTGCTTATTGCTCACACTAAACAACACCTTATTCATGTACCACAGAAAACAGCGGACATTATATTTACTAATCAACATAAAGTTGTCTATACCAGTATGGCTTCAG
>NC_056522.1:130697543-130702996 GCF_019175285.1 Sceloporus undulatus | reverse complement strand
ATTATTATTATTATTATTATTATTATTATTATTATTATTATTATTATTATTTGTGGCATTGATACCCCACTCTTCAGCCCTAATGGCTATCAGAGTGGCTTAGTTTAGTCCAAACTATATGCATGTCTCCATCTGCATTTTCTTAAGAAAGAAATATACCAACTTCCTGGCATCTACTTCTCAATAAGCAGGTTTTAAAATCATTTTGTGATATGCCTCATCAAGCTGCTGTTTCATTACTAAGAGTTGTATTTGGATTTTCTGCTGAATCCAATTACAGTGTATTATCATAAAAAGCATCAAAGTGAATATTATTGATGGTGCTTGCTTAGTGAGCGTACAACTGTTAATCCAAAATATAAATATTTTAATGGCATAATTTCTCACCATTACAGATGAGCAAAAAGACATAAGGCTTGTAACACAACATTAAAAAAAAACACATAATTTCAGATAATCCTTGTTCTCCAAAAAAACAATGTTCTCAGTGACATACGAGTGAATTATAGATGTGCACATTATTTATTATCAGTTATTTCCTCTAATTTGAGAATATAGGAGAAGCAGTTTGTAGGTTAAATGAATGCAAATTGCAGAAATTTCAGCTTCTGTGCATGAACTGGAGCAATTCTTCTCCCTCAGGTTATGTTGTCATTTTCAGACAATATGGAAGGAATTTAGTGTAAGGATTCAGTGCCTTTAAATCTCTAGTTTAGTTCCTATCTTCCAGGAAACTCAAAGAAAACAATAAGGAAGGCAACAATCAAACAAGAAGAATGTACAGTAAAAACAGCTGCTTTCCTACATTGCCTGGCACTCTGAAAGTTCCTACAAGAATACTCTCTCTATATATACAACTTTGGATGAGTCTCTTAAAAACAGTAAGTGAATAATCTCACATGTAAATTTACTTGCCATACTTCACCTTTTCTTTTTATATGTGACCTATCAATACATTCAGATTTTATTCTATGTATTTATGCTCTTTTATGAGTTCTTTGCTTCCCAACTCTATTTACATAAACCCTTTGCTATGTAAAATGTATTATGCATAATGATGGGCAGAATAAGTGCATTGACATTATTTTGGGTGACAGTCATAATCCATTTATAATGTAACGATGACTAGTGTATTGATAGTGGAATTCAAGATACTCAAATGGATTGAATAGCACAGTGCTAGATTTGTATATCAAATGACAATGTTATGCATGCAAAGGGAATTTGTAGCACCTTTGACACCAAGTGAGAGAAAAAAGTTTGTAGCAGAAATTTTTGTAGATTCAGTCTATTTCATCTGGTAACTGATGCTGAGGGCTATAGGATTTGCTGAGGTTATTGTTATTGTTGTTGTGTTGTTGTGTGACTTATGATGGCCCTAAGGAGGACTTATCACAATGTTTTCTTGGAAGGATTTGTTCTGAGGAAGTTTGCCTTTTGCTGAGGCTGAGAGTATGTGATTTGCCCAAGATCCATGCTCAAGCAAGGATTCTAACCCTGGTCTCCAGAGTCATACTGCAATGCTCAAACTCAATGCTCAGTGTCTCTCTCTGTAGGATTTAAGGGCACATTATATCAGCATTAGAGATGTGTTAAGAATGTTACTGGGACTTTTCAGCCAAAGATTTAATTGGCTTGTCTCAGTCTTCACTTTCCCGACTGTCCAAAGGATGAACCATTTGTAATCCAAAATCCTGATGTAAATGGATGGTGATGGATGAGTCTCCTTTATATGCCAATATGTAAAAAGTGTGCAAAGAAAAATGCAAACCTTTCAAATACTGTTTCATCAGTGAAAATAATGTATTCAAGAAATATGTGCAATGGAAAGCATATACCCAAATATGCATGCATTTGATTTAAAAAATAAGTAAATCAAAAACAAAGCAAAATCTCATCTTATCTAAAACAAACTAACTAACTAACTAACTAACTAACTGTGGAAGTGAGCATGGAATGTATAGGAAGGGGAGAAAGCAAGAATGTCTCTGAAAGTAGATTTGATAAATGTGTAGTTCCCAAAATGTTTTTAATTTTTTAAAAAGGTTTCTTAAAGAGTTCTTTTAATGTGAGAGAATTACCCTCAAAACATTACAGTATATAGCGTTCCTGTCCTACTTGGAAAAGGACAAAACGTTGCCATTTGATTCTGACGAAGTGGTCCAAATAAATGTGATGATCCTTATAGAGCAAAACAAAGGGATATAGAGAGATGAAGGGCAAGAACAGATAGATGATTGGATTAAAACAGGCTTCTGGTACCAACATTCCTATACAACTTTTAAAGGGACAGTCCTTTCCTTCCTTTGGTTTCTTCTCTTTCTTCATTTGACACAAAGTGACTGCCTAGATGTGCTTTCTTTCTTTTTTCATGTACACAAACCTTCTTACAGAGTGAAAAAAGATGAAAAAAAGACTCAGTTGTGACATTTAAAAAATACAAAATAAATGACTTCTGATTTTATCATGTACACGCATCAGGTCAATCCATCAGTTACATCCAGCCCAATCCAAGTTACATCACAACTCATTATAGGAACATATAGGTGACTAGAGGTTTTAAGGTCTTATGTGCTCATTGTTCATTTTATTTGTTACATCATTAAGGGGATCATTATGGAATAAAGCAGGCACCTACTCAAATGGGGTCAGTCTTAGCAAAAGAATTCTTTATCATTACAGATTGTGTTCAGGAAGTTGGAATCTGGAGATGTGTCTTCATGGGGTTTAAGCAGAATACCTAAAATTGCTGCAAATCTAGCAACTTTATTGTGTCACTAGCAAAGCTTTGTCTATGCAAAGAAATCCTTCAAGTCCAAAATCTCTGAGGAGATAAAATTAAAGATGCCACTGAAGTTCAGACTTACCCAGTTGAGAATATGATTGTCCAGATTGTATATAAAGTTTAGGTGAATCAGTTATTATTTCTACAGGACATTCTGTTCCAGCTGAGAGTATCAAATGAGATCCTTCATGTTTACAATGGGTGCTTAGGCTGATTTGGCTTTACAAAAAGCACAAGTGCAACAGATAAGCAATATTGGCCTCTTAATTTCAGTTCAGTTTTCACGGATAGTTGCAAATCACACCATCAACATGAATGTGCCAACTATCTAAGCCATCTGAGATGTCTTGGAAAATAGGAAAGCCAATCGTTATTAGATGAAAAATATCTTGAGCCAATGTAAACTTTAAGCCAAAGAGAATTCATCCACTACTAAACAGAGTAGACACTGCCATGCCATCAAATTTTAAACACTGTCATAGAAGTCCCATTAATAAAGCCAGAAGAAATGATATGGTGGCATTCAATCATTTTGAGGATGGAAGCTCTGGGGCGAAGACTGATGCCTGTCTGAAAGAGTATATAGTAATTGGGGATTTAGAATCTTTGGTTTGCCTAGTTAATGGCATAAGCTCTGCTTAGACATGACCTCAAACTGGGGAAAGGGATCTGAGGGTCCAGATCTGCTCTATCTTCAACATCGTGTAAATTAAATGTCCACGTGCTGAACACAAAGTTCTAAATGAGGCATTGCAATTACATTTAGCTGGTCCCATGAATGGAAACCCAAACTTACTAGAGCTCCTGCTCATGGTGCCTTGTAAAAATATTCTACATCTACTACATCTATCATTTGACACACTATAACTGCCATGGCTCCATCCAATAGAATCCTGAGATTTTTAGTTTTGTAAGGCACCATCACTCTTTGAAGAGAAGGCTAAAGACGGTAAAACTACAAATCCCAGGATTCTGTAGGATGGAGCTACAGCACTTATAGTGCTGTCAAACAGCATTATTTCTACATTGTAGATGTACCCCCAGTTTAATTTGGTTATGATTCCCCCTTCAGACCTTAGCACTCAATGTATGAAAGAACTTATGTGAAGGATGGGCTTTTTCTTACTTTACTTGTGGTAAGAAGTTGGGTTAAAATGGCATCATCATCACCATTAATTATTATTTTAAATATTTGTATTGAAACACAAATGATCCATTGGCTCCTTGTAATTAATTCACCAAAGCGAAATATATTTTAGCCCAAATGTTTCAATTTGCAGTATGTTGCTGTCCTAAGGGACAGTATTGATTAAGGGAAAGAAACCAGATGTTGAAAGTCAGGATTGGAATGGCAGTACTGAATTAAAATAATATGCAAATGCTGACTTAGTTACTTCTTTAGCACCATCAGCGTTTAGAGAATTTAAACAAGTCACTTAAGTGACAACATTGCCAAGTATTAGCACATCTACAGGGAGAAAGAAACAGCAGACTTTTCTAAGTACATTTGCCGATTTACATATTAGCCTCTGTTTTTTTCCTGAAATGACAGTTGGTATTTATATTTTGTGATTCTCTCAATCATCACACAATAATTATCAGTCTGTAAACATGTTCAACTTAGAGGGTTGTGTTGTTCACATCAGGACAATATTTTCCCTTGCAAACTGAATGTGTTTTAAATGTGACTCAAGATCTCGTATCAGTTAAGTAGCTACAGTGCTATAATTATGCTTTAAATCCCCATTTAACCCATAAAACCCACCTTAAAAGCTAGTCAGCTATCCAGAGTGATGGAGATTTCCAGGGGCATTGTTAGGTGGCATGGGGGATGCAGAGTACACTGGAGAGCTGGAGGAGGTGTCAACTGGTTTGGTGGGAAGGTGAGATTGCATTCCAGATAAGAAAGCTCTGCTGGTTGGGTGGGAAAGTAAATCTCCTCCTTTCTCACCTGACCAGCAACCGCACCAGACCCAAAAAGGAAAAAGAAAAAAGGTATTGAAGAGAGGAGAAGAGGTAATAAAAATTTATCCACACTGTGTGTCAAATATACTAGGTGCACCACTGGAGGTCTCTTCTGCTGGTTAGCAGGTTTCTACAGAATGATGTGACCAGTCTTCCTCTGCCACTGAGCATGACTGCAGTGAAGAGTTGTGACAAGTACCCACAGGAGTCCCTGATTCTGCTTCTCACAGCCTTGCTCATTAGTGGGAGAGGATTGGTCACAATACAGTGAGACATTGGTATCTGCGGACTTGCCATCCATGGATTTCAGCATCCGCAGATGGCAAACCCCCACTGTCCCCAATGGAGGCGTGTGCATGCAGCCAAGCCACCATTGGGGACAATGAGACTGAAGCCTGTCTGCCTGCCTGCTTGTCCGTGCGCCCACCCGCCCACCTGTACTCCTTCCTTCCTTCCTTCCTTCCTTTCCACTCCTTACTCCTTTGGGGCTTCAGAGATGGAGGCTGGAGCTCCGTTGGCTTGAGGGAGATGAAGCCAGGGCTGGAGCTTGGGTCTCAGGACCCCCACCCCCAGGCCCAACACCCTGAAACCTCCAGGCTATGAGTCCCAAGTCATTGTACCAGTTCTGGCTCCCTCCAGCTGATGGGGCTCTTGCTTCCATCCCTGAAGCCAAGCCTCAGCCAGAAGCCTCAGAGGGGGGAGA
>NC_056522.1:130681478-130697533 GCF_019175285.1 Sceloporus undulatus | reverse complement strand
GAAGGAAGGAAGGAAGGAAGGAAGGAAGGAAGGAAGGAAGGAAGGAAGGAAGACAGACCAAGGGCCGACTGTATTTTGTTGTGATTTGCTTGCCAACTGAATAGGCCTCCATCATTGTGGATGGCTGACTGGCTTTTAAGGTGGGTTTCAGGTTCATTTGCAATCATGGCAATAGCACTATAATCACAACTGAGCATAAAAAGCACTTTCCATGTCCTAGATCTAACCTAAAATATCATAACTGACTAACAGGATGCCAGTATCATCTTTATTAGCCCCCTAGGGATGTAGCCATAGAGTAGGCAAAATGAGGACATTGCTCACCGCACTTCCCTTCTTCCTTCAGTTTCCAAAGTTCTACCACTGTGGCAACTTCAGCTGACCATTTAAAAATACAGTTTAGGCTCCCCCCAAAAGAGGGCACACAAAATTACTACATAGCAATAGCAAGTACATTTCTATACCACTTACTGATGTACTATGTGGTTTACAAAGTGTAAGCTAATTGCCCCCAACAAGCTGGGCACTCATTTTAGCGACCTATGGAAGGATGCCAGGCTGGGTTGACCCAGAGCCTCTCTCTGGTATTGAACTCACAACAAGTGGCTGCAATACAGGTATTTAACCACTGCACCACTTGGGCTCCATGCAAATAGGGAAAACATAGGAATTCTAGATGTGAACAATTTCCAATGTCCTATTATGTGCAATGTTTGACATTTGCAAAATGAAAAGGGAAAATCATTTGGGGCTAAAATTCTTATTTGGAGGGAAAATATCCCCCCATAGCTATGTCCATGTGCCTCCCAGTTCCCTGAGAGATGGCTATTCTAGTGATAGTGTGTTCAGAATTCAAGATCTGTTTTCAGGAGACATTAATGGATACATGGTGCTTTATAACATTTAATTGATGCAAAAATATACATTCAGAGCTGAAGGACAGATTGATTCTTGGAATAGCAGAACCCCTACTTTATAGCAGTAGGAGGGGATAGGGGAATGACAGTAGGTGCTGTCAATACCACCCTTCTGCTTTACATATTTATTGGGCTTTGCCCAGTTTGTTGATACTGAATCAGAAAACAAATCTGATTCTATTTGGATTTATTTAGAGACTAGTCAGTTTGATTTGGGTGTGAGTAGACAGACAATCTTGATAGAGAAAGTAAATCTCTTTGGGACATGACAAACTTTTTTCCCTGTCATGCTTCCCAGATAAAGAATAAATCTGCAGATAGCTACTTTTAATTTTTCTACAAAATTGGTGAAATTTGCAAACACTGGCCCTTTCTAGAGGCTCAAACCTTGAACTTTCAATTTTCCATTTTTAGATGCCCCCTAAAAACAGGAGGAGGCGGCACAGGAGGAGGATCCTTTCTGTCTATGCTTTTGTAGGAAACTCTTTAAAATGATATACAGAACAGAGATGGCCCTGCTAAAGAAGGCTGGTAAATTTCAGATATTTTTGTTGTGGAAGAAATAATTTTCCAGTTGACACTGCTTTCCTAAATAGTGAATGGTGGTGACTGCAAAATAAAATTGTAATCTTTTCCCAAACAAACAAACAAACAAACAATAGCATAGTAGTGTTATAACCACTAGCATTCTTTCAATTAAGTACTGTTTCACTCATACTTTTTTTTAAATTAAAAAAATAGGCAGAAAATTTTTTAGTCTGAGTAAATGAACAAAGAAAAATAAGGCCCAGTTTCCTGCTGAGAAATTATGTATGTTTTGACCTAGCATTCAGGATATCTGTATATTTCCCAGTTAAGTGGATAGTAGGGACTGTGAAAATTACTGAGAAGAAACTGCCGTAATCAACAGGGATCCATTCCCCTGTCACTTGGGAAGCAGAAGTCTATCTTCCCATCCCTGCTCATGCAAGCGATCTCTGGTGAGAAGTGGAATTGTGGCGCAGATTTTGCCTCTTGCAATGTGGATCACTCACAGGAGGAGGTGAGAACACCCATCAACTACTTCTTGACCCACCAGTGAACTCAATAAGTGGGAATGGGGAGGGTCAGGCCAAGAGTCACTGCATACCGATGTATCTATAGGTTTTATGAGTTCATAACCCCTCAACAGGATACTGGCCATGTGATAAACTGGTGCCCAGTGCATATCTGATAGTGAATGGTATACTCATGCTTTAGCCTCATTGAAATCATTAGGGCATGTTCATTTTGAATAACCTAATCCCCAAGGACATGTTTCTATGAGTTCAATGGAGTTAAAGTGTGAATAGTTTAGTCTGGTTCTGTTGTACGCTGATCTTGAAATTACTGTTCATGGAAATTGACTTTTTTTCACCCATGACAGCTATGTTACACATCCCTCAGATGTTTTGAATAATGGCCTACAAATGTTCTAAAGAAATGTATACATGAATTGCATACCTGAATTCTGGGAGGAGTAAGAAGAAGCTAATCATAGCACTTACAAGATGATATCCTGCACAGCTTTAAAAGGAAAGACTTTGATGTGAAAGAGTACCTTGATGAACCCTGTGATCACCTGTTGAAAGACAGAAGTGTTTGAAATATTATTTCTTCATATTTTTTGTTGCCTAGTTGTATTATCCAGAAAGTAGAATATTGAGTTTCCATATTCCTTTCTCCCCCATGTCCTTTAAAATCTTTATCAAAATACAGGTCTGTTTTAATGATTTATTACCAGTTTGGGATGGTCCTTTTTAGTGATGTTTCTAAACTTTATAGTGCTTAAAATATAAATTTTCAAGTCTGCAGTGCTCAGATGAAATACACATTTACCACTATTTCTTTTGAAAATTATTCTACAGTTTGGAGTGCAAAACAAGATGCATTTCCCAAAACAAGGTGCATTTCCCACCTTAAATCATTGTTTGTGTTCTTCCCGAAGAAGCTTTATCCTGAGGGAGCCCTATCAAAAGAAAAGTAATCAATCCTTTCTTTGTGGCCCTGATGTCAATTGTTCAGGAAGATAACATACTTCATTTGAAAAGAAATATAACTGCAGAGAAATATAATTAAGAGTTTCTCTCCCTCATATAAGGATACCCATACATTATGTTCTATTCCTACACTCATTTATTTTTACAATATCATCTCAAAAATATGTTCAAATGTAGATTAAAGATTTGCATATTTTCCAATGTTTAATTCTACAGAAACTTCTAACTGATGCATCACTGCCAAATGAAGACATTTCCAGTTACTAATTATTAGTCCTTCTACCAAACTTGGACTTCCATCTCACAATGGTAAAATGTTGTTGTTTTTATTGCATGCATTTAATATTGTTCACCAAAATCCTTGATCAGTAACTTAGTCACATCTTCAAAACTAAATTAATGTCTCCTGGTCTATCCACCCACCCTCCACAGCAAGCCAACCAGCCTCCATATTGGTCTATAGAGGTCCATTCATCTTCCAATTGGAACACAAAGAGGAGTATGTTTCCTTCCTCTCCCACCAGTGAGCAAATCTGTGACAAGGACATGCAACAGGGGTCCTGGTTCTGATTGTCACAGGCTCACCCATTGGTGGGAAGGGATAGAAATGTTGCCCTCCTTGTGTCCCAATTGGTAGCTGAACAGAGCTTTTTCATCCAACTTAAGGTGGTCTACCATTTATGTAGCTTTCTAGTGAAGCTACATGGTTACAGATCTGTAAATCTGCCTTATGAATCTGTAACTATGGACCTGAACAGATAGGCCAAAATAAAGCTGCTTCGGGTCACTTTGGAGGTATGCTGTTTAAATCATATATGCATCCTAAGAGGCTGGAAGTCGCACCAAAGCCACACTCCAGTCCTAAAGACTGGAGTGCAGCTTTGGCGCAGCTTCTGGCCTCTTAAGATGTGTATGTCATTTAAACAGCATAACTCCAAAGTGACCCAAAGCAGCTTTATTTTGGCCTGTCTGTTCAGGCCCTATATATAGAATACCAACCCTTGCCCAGAAACTATACTTCAAAAGAGTAGTAATTACATCAACACTTACTGTTTTTCCACTGAAGTTTAGAGTAGGAGTGATCCCATTTAAATTACAGTTGGCTCTCTGTATCCACAGATTTTTTTATACACATATTCAAGCATCCATGGCTTGAAAATATTCAAAATATTCAAAAATCCCAAAAAGCAAACCTTGATTTGCCATTTTATGCAAGGGATACCATTTTACTGTGCCACTGTATTTAATGGGACTTGAGTATCCATGGATTTTGGTATCCACAGGGGTCCCAGAACCAAACCTCAGAGGATACCAAGGGCCTACTGTATAATGTGTACCCTTTATACAGGAATAATGTCATGTGTTGCAAGATTGGGGAACTGTGCAAGTCAATAGATGGTTGTGTTCTCATTAATGTGTATATTATGAGATGTAAGATCCTTGGATGGGGCTGACTAAAACATGATGTCAGAATCTTCTTTTTTGGGGGGGTATGAATGTGCAGTTATAGCAAGTCTGTAGCTAGGCCTTTAAAGGCCCTGGAGCAGAAAGTAGGGCTTGGTAGGGCAGAGTGTTCACACGCTCTCGAGTCCTACCATGTGCTGCAGGTGCCATCTTGGCTGGGGGTTCTGGGGCAGTGCCCTGGTTGCCCCAGCCTAGCTACTGGCCTGAGTTATAGTATTTCACAATGATTCCTTTTCCGATTCCCTACTTACTATCCAGCAGATGCTGTGATCAGTGGTGGTGGTGGTGGGTCTATTTCCCTGTCAACTGGGAAGCATAACTGATAATCCCACTCCCTCCTGTGAGCAATCCTTGGTAGGACAGGCAGAAGCAGATTCCATATTCAATTTCCCTTTGTGCTAGTGATTGCTCATAAATGGGGGCAGATGAGACCATCAGCCAACTGCTTCCTGATCAACAGAGGAGCAGACTTTCACCACTACAGCAGCTACTTCCTGGCAAGTAGGAACTGGAGGACTTTCACGGTCCCTAGGTATCCCCTAAACTAGGGGTTACATAGAGATCATGAATATGAAAAAGTCACAGTTGTGTAACTCTCAGTTACACATTCATAACTTCCGAACAGGATTGCTACCACCTTTAAAAATTGACGAGAATGTTTAAAACCAGTAAAAAATAGTTGGAGGCAATTTAAAACCATTCACCTGTGAAGATCTGGATGAAATCCCTATGGCTTTAGTGAAGAGCTGTGTTTTTATTTGGTACTTGAATGACATCAGCTTTGGTGCCATTTGGGTCTCTATAGGGAGGGTATTCAACAGCCTGAGCACTGCAATAGATTGAATTCTAAAAATATCCTTAACTGTACATGACGTCTTGGATATTGTATGAGAGGGATGCTTCAGATGAGAAAGAAATGCATTGGATTCCTATTTTTGTACAAACGTATCTATTTTTGCATCTTAGGGAGCTGCCAAATGAATACACCTTGCTTTGGGAATCGATACCACTGTGGGCTTACAATGTATTTCAGAGACAGAGAAAGTGCATTGTATTATGTGTATATGTCAAAAACATGCAGAATTCAAGGTGTGTGGATTTGACAAAGGTGTACACACTTGCTTCATGTAGTAGAAAATGTATCAGCTGAAGTATATTTGTAATCAATGCATGACAAAATTGGTGTGTAAGACAAATAGGTACAACAATGCATACTTACAGAAAAGAAACGCCCATGAAACCCTGCATGACTTTCAGGGGAAACCCCAAATCTTACAATTTTGGACAGAAACAGGAAGGAAAAGCATGCGAGAGAAATTCAGAAGCTCAGTAAGATCAAGGCTGATTCACAACCCTATGAAGTACAAATACAATCTCACAAAAGTTCTTCTCTATTAAGATGTAATTTGCATCTGTCATGTTTGATTTGCCTTTCATGAGCTTTTCAGTTTCTGTGAGAACAGCAATATACAATTAAATATTTAGTTATTTAAATGAACATTTATTTGTTCAGATTGTATCCCAGAAAAAGTGAGAAATCTTTTGGCTGGATTATAATTGGCCCTGTTGACTTGCATGAACACATAGGCAAACAGATCTGTTTTCTAAGGAATTAAAATATACATAAATCAATTGTATGAAATTCAACAATAAAATATTCATTTATTTATGTAGTGATGTTGGATGTGTTTGATATTACCATTTCAAACAAGTGTCTTTCTTGTCTTGTACAGCTAGCATTTTGAATCAAATATTATCTAAAAATTCCACATCTCTGATGCCTGTGATATGATGAAAAGTGAGAACTATGGAGCTTAGGAACAAACATGTCTCTGTCTCTCTTTCTCGCTCTCTCTCTTAATGGAAAAAATGTTGGCAATATATTTTGTGAGCAGTGTTTTTTTAAAAACAACAACAACAACAACAACAACAAAGAAACAGCAACAGCATCAACAAAGGTGATCCTGAGAGATTGTTCCAGTTTGACAAATGTCATTGCAAAAGATACAGAAGCCTCACGAATTGCTTTCTCTATATGAGTCACACCACTATGGCTCAATTGGCAGATCCATGGATTTCTTGCCTGCTCAGTTAAGAGATACAGTGAGCGAACTTGCACCCTACTTGCACTGGTAAGAGTTCAGTAGAATAAAAGATCTAAACCCCAAATGAGTAACCTTCCTACATCTTGAATTCGCTGGCAATGAGATAAGCTGGTGACTCAGGCTGTTTAACAGATGAGTGCAACATACTGCCATATGATACCTACCAGTATGAAATGAATGGAAGACAGACATATTTAGGGTACCATGTCCACAGCTGGACAGCCTAATAGAGTGTCACTTCTAGACTACAGATATCACTCTGTTTAAAATAGTTAAGATTTGTCCAATATCTCCTTTCCTGCTTCAATACACACACACACACACACACACACACACACACACACTCCTTTTGCGAATGTATAAAGTGATTCCCTCTTGATTTTGATAGAATATTATGGTGTATCCTACCCAGCCTTACAAGTTGCCCATGATCTTTTGCCTTCATTTCTGAACAGGGCTCAGGGAAGTGCAAGACAATATCTGCAGCTTCTTTCTGGGTAGGAGTGCCAATATGCCACTTTGTTCTGAGGATGGATTGTGTGTGGCCTCTGCCACCAGGCAGATAGATTCTAGAGTTCTTGTCAGCATCATGTCCAGTGGCAAAGAAAAGGTTGATCTGTATTTAGTAAGCCCTAGGAGAGAGTTTGAGTTTCTCTCGACAGTTCAAGGCTGAGAAATGATTTATTGGCTGGGAATAGACTGGGGGAGTCAATTTTCCTGTTAGCTACCTCCTTGTACTGTTTTCATATCTTTTTAATAATTATTATTTAATTCTTTATTTCATTTGTATTTCTCCCAGAAAGGGATCTAAGGCAGCACACAGGTAAAAATAAAATAAAAATAATATTACAATAAAAAAATTAAAAACAGTTAAAATGCTCTAACTAAAAATAGTATAAAATTACATATAAATATACAGAAATCAAAAGGCTAATGGTCATAGCTATTGGGATAGAAGAAGGGTCACACTTCTGCATGTTATTTCCTTTATTTATTTCTGTAGTAGATAAACCTTGGAAGTCCCTCTTCTGCTGGTTTCACACAATAATGTGCTCTATGGGTGTCTGGACTGTCAGACATAGCATAGTCTGCACTTACTATAAGATGATGCAGGAACTTACCAGCTAAAGAATGTAATGCTCCCTTGTTTTATACCTCCTGATGCACCATTTACTATCAGCAAAGCTTATTTGATAATAATAATAATGTGTGCAGTTTTCTATACAATACAAAATCTTGAAGAGGCCCATAACTGGATCAAATACAGTGTAATCCAAGATTTCTAGCTGCCCGAGTGATATAAAAGCTTTTCCCTTTCCATAGTGTCAATACAGTGTTTTGTTAGTGTAGTCTTTTTAGAAGTTAAAGGGCTAGTGGGCATGCCTACACAAGGGGTGTGCACCAATGACTTTCAAAATGCTATTAGATTACAGTTCCCCTTATCTCTGTCTGATGAACATATTGATTGTGGTTGGAACTGGAGTCAATACCTAGAGAGCTACAGGTGCCCTGATCCTGCACCATGAAACCTAAGAACACCAAGGTACCTTTAAAAGAGATTTGCCAATTATCTTCAGAAATAAATACAAAGGAGAGTGATGTATTAAAGTACATCTGTTCACATCTTCGTGCTTTCCTTACTTTGTGAGATGGGAGCTCAAAACAATTGTCAGCCTCATCATAAAGTTAGATGATGCACAAAATAATCCCACTTCTCCACTCCTAGCCTCAAGGAGAGACATGCTTTTTTCAAAAAAACGTTTTCCATCTGTGTTCAACCTTCCATGTAAGGAATGAGATCAGGAAACAGTGGACATTCTGTTCATGTCCCTCCAGTGCTGTGACTCATTCTTTTCACAGTTGTTTTTGCCCGAGGGGACCCGGCTGCTAGTACTTACCACTTTCTTCTCTCTCTTCTGCATCAGTGAAAAACATCCAAGATTGAGACCCTTGTTTTCAGCCATCTGGCCTCCCATTACAATAATAAAGAGGCAACAACTCTTTATGGACTTAATTATTACAAATGTTGCATTTGAGTTCTACACACACACACACACACACACACACACACACAAGCTACAGATATAAATCAAGCATTACTAAAGCATGTAACATTCACAATTAAGAGAACAGAAGGGAAATTATATAATTGTATCAATGTTGAATATTTTGAAGATGAACACTACAAGCTACTCTCAGCACTTCACTTTTTGACCTAATTACAGTATCACTTTTGATTTAATGAAAATATTACAGTCAACACTAGATGATAACATTATGATAGAGACCCCACTCCCATGCTTCCTTTGCCAGCACCATGCAAGAGGCAAATTCTGCCCATATGTTGTGCTGACAGTATTTATAAAATATATTAATGTTAGCTGAAACATGGCATAGAAATGCTACATAGATTTCTTACAAAATGATCCATACTCCTGTTTATCCAAGAAAGAAGGAAGGTGACATAAAAGCAGCCTCTTTACCAAGTCTATTGGTTCCTCTGAGCCCAGTATCAGTTATGATACACAAAGTTCACCTGTGTATAGTGTGAACTTACTTTTGCTGCTGCCAGATGTTTTGGGTGGAGACCAAAATAAGTTACTATTGTAGTTGATGAAAGCCAAAACATTACTTGCATATTGATGTGACTGATTAAGCACAAATGCAAACATCATTGAATGAATCCTTAGTTAAGTATCTTGTTTTGCTACTTCGTTTATTAAGCAATTTTAGCCAAGATTTTGCAAAACAACTGGCATGATAGATTATAATCATTCAAAGGATAAACATAACATGAAAACAAAAAACAATAAAAGTAATTCCACAACACCAGCAAGAGCAAATTTCATTCAAGAAAGCCATAAAATAACCCAAGTCAGAGAAAGATACAGTCCAAGATACCAAAAATTAATGAAATTAAATAAAGTCTAAAGAAAGTTGAATGTAGCCAAAAGGCCTCTGAAAGAATCCTTTCACTGTGTGATGTTTAAAAGACAAAACATGCTACAAAATGTGAACCTTATCAGGTAAGAAGTGCCAAATTCCTCATGCAGATCTTGAGAAAGGCCTTATTCAGATAACCATCTACGGGATTGTACACTGTGGAGATACCTAGGGTTTTAGAGGAAAATGTTAAAGAATGGGCAACTTCATTAGAGATGAGTTGTTATTGTCCTACACGTTGTTTACTTACAACTGTAGCTAACTGAAACAAAGAAGTCTTCATACTTTTAAAAATCATATTTAGTGGTAAGCCTGATTGATCCACAGTGACATATGTAAATTATATAGAATTATCACTCTCTTAGAGGCAGCATAATGTAGTGGTTTGAGCACTGGACTATGATTATGGCCAGGGTTTGAATACCTGCTCAGTCATGAAAACCCATTGGGGGTTCATGAGCAAGACACACGCTTTCAGCTTCAGAGGAAGGCAAGAGCACGCCCACTCTGAACAAATCTTGCTAAGAAAAGCCTGTGATATGTTTGCCTCCATAAGTTGGGATCAGCTTGCAAGCACACAACAACAACACCTTCTTATTGCTGCTCTAGCCAGTATGGTTTGGATTTCGGTTTGGGTGTGTTCAAGTTCAAACCTCTGGTAATGAACATACTATTTCTCAGTCTAGTACATTAAGTATGGCTACTGTCAATGTTGTTCTGAACATTTTAGGTGATAGTTTTCCAGCTGTTCATGGTGGGGATAGAGAGGGCAAAAAGGTATCACAGACAAAAACCTGGAAAGAGAAGGAGCCATTTGGAGGTTTCACATTGCCCTTATTTTATTACAAAATGGCTAGTTAGTATGCACAGATATCCGTTTGAGACTAGTTGAGCTAAATATGTTGTGGCATAAGGTTTTGTAGACTTGTTCAACTTTCTCAGATGCATCCCAATATAATGATGCAGAGGCAACAGAATGCTGTACGGGTTTTTTTTAAAAAAAGTTATAACACAAATGATGAGCCTTTCTGTAGGATGTTAAATCCCCCTGGTCTCCATTTTATGGAATTTCTCTAAATCCCAAATACTCTCTTTCTTTTTGATATTGGTTTATAAGGTTCTTTGGTTTCTTCTTGCACTGCAATCTACACAATTGTTAATACATCTCCCCCTAATTTGTGCATTTATTTGACCAATTTACTTACTTCCACAATTTTCTCCCATTGGCTAAAATGCATTGCTGATTATTTTCCTCTCAATTATGCACATTTTAGCCATTTTCATTTTAAAATACACATGTTGTTTTGTACACACTTTATTTCCCAGAAAAGACCTATAGTCTGTACAAATGAATGAAAGGTTGAAATGAGGTACACATTTTCTTGCAACAAGACTTGGGAGGCATGAACATTATCAAGTATTTTTTTATAAAGACTTCTAAGTTCAATGAAATTTAATTCTACCCCACCATTTCCCAGCCCCTAGACCTATGGCAGAGAAAGAATGACATCTCATAGATATACAGAAGTATCACATGGTGGGCTCTTCATATCAGGACAAGATAAGTCAGCTCCCAATCCTGAAAATTTCTAAAAAAAATACGAAGCACCTTCTAAACAGCAATAGAATTTGTTTCTCCCTTTTTATAGTGTGTGAGAGAGAACCTACAGGTGGATTTTTGACTAGACACTACTTGTTGTGAAGATCACATGAGATTGACTCCCATGTGCACAAGAAAAAGAAGGGCAAGATGCTAAATATCAACAACATAAATGGTGACAAGAAGGCGTATATACAAAAATTATTTAGCTCTAATAAAAAAGGATTTATAGGTTCCGCTTAACAAATACAATTATGGTTCACCAGAAGAGTTCTTGACCTGTAATTTCAGTGACTGTTTCCTGCAAAGGGAAGGGAAGCACAAGAAATACTTTTCAGATGCATTGTTATTAAAGAGTTATATTATAAAGTTTATAAGTACAGGAAAAAACATACTTGCAAATGAAACACAACTTAATTTAGTTCATTACTGCATGTTTTCCTTTTCCTTTTTAGCTTCACTAAGATACATACAATGTAGAGAATATAGTCCCAAAGGTGGAGGGAAAAGGCTACTGAAGCCAACAGATAACCAGCCTGAAGGTAACTTGAAGTAAATGAATGTATTTCATGAAAGATAAGGAGAAATATTCAAAACTGCATTAAATAACATTCTAAAATGCATATCACTTTATATAATTCTTCTTTGACTGAAGAATAAAATGGTTTGGCAAAGAAGGAGTTATCATTATTAATTAACAGTGGGTGTGCAGAAGAATATAAGGATGTTCTTGTCAATTTTATTGAAGCTAACCAAATTTCACCGACTGTCCAAATTGGGCATTCACAAATTGCTCTTGAGCTCAACAACAATAGTTTGCTTCCTTTCTCTTATTTTATCATTTTTATGAGAAACTCACTCCTGCTATCCAGAATAGGCGGGGGGGGGGGGGGATTAAAATCTAAAAAGATTAAGGTCTTTTAAAAACCTGCTTTTGAAAACTTAGGGCCCTGAACAGACAGGCCAGGAAAGCATGGGCCAAGCCCATCCTACAACCTGAATTGGTCCCCAGGCTGGTGCAGGAATAGGTGGGTGTTTACATGCCTGTCCATCCCTGTGCCATGGCCCTTGTACCGCCACACACCTCTTACCTTACTCAGTTATTGCCACTAATGAGAAGCCTCCATCATTGCATCTGACAGGGAAATGGGGTACCTGGCTATGTAGTCACAGCCAGACTCCCCATTTTCACATCAGACATGGCAACAGGGGGCTTCTCACCAGTGGTAACAGCTGGGTAAAGTAAGAGGTGTATGGAGCTGCCTGTTCTGTCGAGGTTTCCCATGGAGTTTCCATGGCAAGCCTTGGGTCATTTAGATCCATACTAAGACCCCTTTCCTCTGGGATCAGGTTCTATCCACTGGATGTGCATCTAGTTTGCTGGATACAGGCCCAATTCTTGCCCAGGGCTAATGGCCTGCATCATCAGAACAAGTAGCACCATATGATCCTTTTGGCACTGTGAACAGCTGTATTTATTTAATGTAGCCAGTGTGTGCTGCTTGTTTTTTGCAAATAATGTTCCAAAATTTTCAACTTGAAAATTGCAACACAAATGTGATTTTTTAAAAAAATGAATTTGGGAGAAAGTTAAACATCCTTGTTTTTAAGAATAGGCTTATATTCTCTTTCTATCTTTTTTTGTTTTTGGTAGATATGAATTGTATTTAAAACGAATGTACTGGCAGAAGTATGCCTACAGGTTTCCTGATCATATGATCAGAGCCCCCCTTTCCTCACACAACAAACTCCATGTGTAGAGTTGTATTCAATGGGACTCTGTTCATGTGATCAAGGCCTACTTCTCCCTGCAGACCCTGTCTGTGAAAAATCTTTAAATGTCTTCATATAGTACTCATATTCTTTTTTATAAAATACCTTCACCTTTCTGATTATGTTGTTAATTACTGTACTATGAAACAATTGGATACACATTGTTGTAGGTACAGGGGGAAATTAGCACAGTTCCCTTGAAATAAGAAATCTGCCAACCAAAATAATTTCCCCCTTCTGTTCCCCAAATTCTAGAATTACAAAGAGAGAGACCATGACAATTGTCTCTTTAGAACCCTTGTATTTGCTTTGTTTGTATTTCCTTAGTAACTGCCTGCCCTGTTTCTTGAATAGGAGATATAAAAACTTGAATAGGAGATATAAAAATACAACTTAGGTTCCTAAGTTGTATTTTTATATCTCCTATTCAAGTTTTAAGTTCAATTTAGAGGATAATAATTCTTATTTGGAAGTGCAATGACCACACCACCCTCTATAGCTACACCTATGCAGGAAAAACAAAACAAAACAATCCAGGTCCCCTGAGCCACCATGGCTGGAGACTTGCATTTGCTGCCCTCTTGAATGAGGCCAGCAGCCATTAGATGTGGTGTTTCTACCCACATCAGAGAAGAGTTGGGGGTGGAGGTGAGGCGATTTAAGCCAGCACCACCCTTCCTTATCCCTCTTTGCAATTCTTGTCTCACCCTCTTGCCTCGCTTCAGTGGCTATGTTGGTCGCTTTAAGGGCCGGGTAGGAATTTTCTCCCCTTTTCAAGGGTTTTTCACCTACCTCACACTGTGGTTCGGGGACTTGGAAAATTGTCTTAGGTGTGGACTTAAATAGCCGGTCACTGGCTGTTGATGGGGGGGAATTAGTTGTCAGGTGAACACCTATGACACCCGCTTGGGTGAAGGTTAGGCCTCTTAAACTTTCTCTTTAGGTCTTACAACTAAGGAGAGAGGGAAAGAGACCTTCCTTAGGGATGACCTGGAATATAACCCTCAATCAAGTCCTATGGCAATTCGGCTTACGAAGGCTTTTCGGGTTACGAAAGCGGCCGCGGAACGAATTACTTTCGTAACCCGAGGCACCACTGTATATGTGTCTGGTCTCTTATTTCAAGTTGGACAGCAAACACACAAACAAAAATATTGCCCTCTCCTGCCTTCAGCACAGCTATTCAGGTAGACATGGGCAGATAATGTTGATGTTCACTTCAAGCCTCCTCCTCCTCCTCCTCCTCCTCCTCCTCCTCCTCCTCCTCCTTTTCTTCTTCAGTTCCTTCAAGTAAATTCTGACTTATGGCAACCCTCAGGCAACCTTATCATGTCATTTTCTGGGGCTGAGTGTGTATGACTCCTCCAAAGTCATCCAGTTGGTTTCCATGGCTGAGTGAGGTTTCAAACCTGGTGTCCAGAGTTGTAGTCCAGTGCACAAACCACTACATCATACTGGCTATAATAGGATATGCCATAAGTGAAGACTGGTATGCATGGAAGTCTTCCATTTATAAGTTTTCCATAAGTGGAAGCTGACTGGATAGTCAATGACAATAAATTAGCAAAGTCAAGAAAAAAACACCCCAAAAAACTGAACAGAGAACCAGAGGATTAAAAAGGTATTGAACTAGGTAAGGGTTGAGCTGTCAATGGATTCTGGCCCATATTCCTTTGGTACATGTGCAATAGAAAAACATGTAGAAAGCAGATTTCAGGCCCTGTTTATGTGTGGCTGCATCTGAACCGGAAAGATGTGTTCTTCAGTTCAGGGAACCTAACATAATCATCCTGGGTTAGAAGATAGGGCTGGAAGCTGGGACCTGAAAAACATATCCTGTCTACAAAGGAAGAAGATCAATTCCCAGATAGTTATCACTTGCTTGCCACTCTTAGGACTTCATGATCTCCTTCCAAAACTTACTATTACACATGGCTCAGATTTAATAACAGACAAAAAAGTTTAATAAAATAATAATCAGAAAAGCATGTATATTTTCCTTAGGACAAATAGTAACAAAAATACAATAAATCCATACAAATTCAAATGAAGAAAAATGTATGCATGCTAAATAGAAAGAAGTACCATTTCAGAAGCGGGTCACCTCTACAATAATTTGTTGCAAATACCTAAATAAATATTTAACACAAGAGGCATGCAGTCATAATACAAGTGAAGGTCAGGTAGTCATAAATCAGAAGAGTTGGAGAAGACAGATTACAAACAGTATAAATAAGTCAAGACACATGTTGACACATGCTGTCTTCTTCAGTGGTCAACAAGAAAGCCTCTTGTAGTATAAAATCTTCCCATTCTTGTCAAAAGACAGAGTCTGTAGTGTTATTTAAAAATGTATATTTACATAAAACCATAGAAGTGTATGTATATAATACTTAAAGCTACTTAGATTAAAGACTCACGAAAGCAAAGATCTGTGGTTTCTCAAGCTGTGTCTGTACTGCAGAAATAATCCACCTTGACACCACTTAAAGTGCCATGACTAAATGCTGTGGAATTATAAGAATTGTTTTTTGTTGTGGGACCAAGGCTCTGAGAAACTACAGTTCCCAGAATTCCATAGCATTGAACCATGACAGTTAAAGTGATGTCAAACTGCATTATTTCTGCAGTGTGGATGCAGCCTCAGAAACCCTTCATTTTTAGCCTATTAAAAATAGCTCTTAACCTCATCTGTCACCTGTTTACTCCCTATCCTGTTTTTCTACCAACATGACATCCCAAACAGCTTATGATATAAGTTAAAATAAAATAATAATTTATTATAATATACAAATTAAAGGTTTGATTAAGTAAAAATCTCCACTTTCCACTTTATAAGTTTATATAACAGTTTTTATAACAACTGTTATAGCACTATTATTCCACTTTAACTGCCATGCCAACATTCTGTTGAATTCTGGGGTTTGTAGTTTAAGGATGCCCAGGAGTTCTCTGGCTGAAAATTTTAAATGTCTTTTCCTAAACTTCCAATCCCAGGATGCCATAGGATCTTGCTGTTAAAGTGAAATGATAGTGCTATAACAGCTGTAGTGCGATATATTACAGTCTGGTTTGTGGGGAAATTGTCATCATTTCACTCTAGTGCAGGAAGTGAGAAATTTCTCTACAGTTCTGATTTTTCAACAAGGAGTCTCACTGTGTTGATTTAAACTTTCTCTCTGAGAGCATAAATTTTACTGAATATTCTTTACATTCTTAATGTAATCCCTGTCCA
>NC_056522.1:130664948-130681468 GCF_019175285.1 Sceloporus undulatus | reverse complement strand
CCTTCCTTCCTTCCTTCCTTCCTTCCTTCCTTCCTTCCTTCCTTCCTTCCTTTCATTTTTGTCTTATTGGAATCTGCTTCTTTTAATGTTCTTATTGAGATATGCAGTTCAAGTCCTTGAATGAAAATAAACCAAGGATCATTTTAGCTATTTATTTGTGATGGTGTGGACCAGATCTGCCAAATCTTTTTAAAATTACCTTCTTCAGTCTATTCTATCTCATTTTTCCATCAGTTTTTGACTATTTTAACTGCTGGTTAAAATTGCTTCATTCATTCATTCATTCTTCTCATTATGCATATCTGTGCCTAATATACCGTTGCCAAACCTTGTATATGGGTTTGCCTAATAAAGTAGGGCCTTAGTGTCCATTGGGATTTGGTTTCAGGGCCCCTATGGATCTCACAATCTGTGGATGCTCAGGTTCCATTGCATATGAAGGTGCCATGAAATTGTATCCCTTAATATAAAATGGCAAAACCGAGGTTTGCTTTTCAAATAATAATAATAATAATAATAATAATAATAATAATTTGAATATTTTCAAGACATGGATGGTTGTATCCATGGATACGGACAGGTGATTGCATAAATTTTTTCTGCTAAAAGTTTGATATAATGGCCTTGAGATTCCCCCCCCCCCACACACACACATTAATGTACCAATTTCCCCTTAATATACAAATTTGTGTGTGTTTTCTCATTTCAGGGAACTGCACTACCGAATCCTGAAAATCTTTAATACTAAGTGATGGCTGTGTTCCAGTTCACACATTGCCCTGGAAAGTACAAATCTGTAATGTTTTATTAAAATATGAATGAAATGAACATCTCACCCAACTCTGTTTTTATGTTATGTATTAATTAGAACCATCTGAATTGCTCAAGATTTGTCTTTCAGGGCATAGGTGACAATTTAAAACTAATATCCTGTTCCTTATTTTTAAGGAACGGATTTGACATTCAGGCACATTTAAAGTACACTTGCATACCAGCTCAACTGACCTTATCTTGTCCAACTATTCTAAATGTCCTTATGAGTTGTGTCTCATGTTTGTATAAATTTAGCTGCCGTGGCAGTGCTGTGGGACCTGTTGAACTTCCAACACAGTTGACATTTCCATTAAAGGAGCTGACAACTTTGAAGGTTAAATGACACATAATTGAACCAAAAAGAGATTCCTCTCATAAAAATATAATTTAGTTTGAATCTTGAGTGACACCTGAGGCCTTGCAGTCTCTGGATTAAAAGTTTATCCCACATTCAGGCACATTTTGGCTGTTTTATTTTACATTTTCACTATGAGGAAAAGTAATTGTATCTAGAATCTGAACTGTAGCTAGAATCTGGAACAAAAGAGTGGTGAGAGAGAGAAAGAGGAAGGAAGGAAGGAAGGAAGGAAGGAAGGAAGGAAGGAAAGAAGGAAGGAAGGAAGGAAGGAAGGGCCAACCAACTTTACATATAATCTAATAGAATACTCTGTCTGTGCTTTTAAATAATGGATCCCTTTGCATTTTGTTAAAATATATCAAAAAGTTACTTATTAAAATATACTAAAAAGTTACTTATTCAAAAAGTAACTTGCATTTTGTTAGTGAAGTGCACATGTGTAAATTGTGCACATATATAACAGAGCACTAAAGTCAGAATTGTCCAATCCATTGTATTCCCCATCACCATGTATGGATGTAAGAGCTGGACAGTGAAGAAAGTGAATCAAAAGAAAATCAAATCTTTTGAGGTGTGGTGCTGGAGTAGAGTGCTTGAATAGATCAAGCCTGAAATTTCTCTGGAAGCCAAGATGGTTAAACTGAGGCTGTCATACTTTGGCCACATTTGAGAAAGTATGACTCACTGAAAAAGACAATAATGCTAGGAAAGGTAGAAGGCAGTAGAAAGAGAGGAAGACCATATGCCAGATGATTAGACTCAATTAGGGATGTCAAGGGTATGGATTTACAGGGCCTAAGCAGAGCAGTGAAGGATGTGGGGAGATGTCTCATGCACAGGGTCACCATAAGTCGAGGTTGACTAAAGGGAAGCTAAAAAACAAAACAAAACATATTTTGCTGAAAGCAACAAAAAGAGAATTGTGCCTATAGCAATTCTGCATATTGTGTTTGTTCACTGTGCAAAGCATAATGGCACCCAGTCATTGGTAAGCATTGAACAACGATGCTATTCTACATGTAGGTTGCATAGTGCTGGTATAACACATCTCTGCACATGGATATCTACATTATCCTCAACAGATGTTGGATTCCAGCACATTTATTTTAAGATAATATACTTTTTTCTTGCTTCATAATTTTCAGTATGAAAACACAAGATACAGTTCAAAATCTGGAGGCACTATTGTGTAGACAGGTAGCTATTGTTTATAACTATCCTATACTAATTTGTCTAGATTGGCCCTGTACATACATTGCAAATCTCCACACGAGTGAGGAAGTAAATGATAGGAGGGATTACATGAAAAAGTGAGCAAATGATGTGGGAATATGGGGAGATAGTGCATGTGATTGCACAAGAGAGCAAGTGAATGATTGGGATGGGGTGATTGGGTATGTGCTCCATGCACTGAAGTAAAAAGCACTTCAGAAATAATCCAATGTGGCACCACAATGTGATTTTACTACAAAAATTTGTTCAGCCATGCTATTGTTAAAAAAGACTTCAATTTGTCCTGCTGATGTGTTTCAGGAAAACCCTTCTTCATGAGCTAATTCTTCAGTTTCTCTTTTTCTATAGCCAGAGTTTCTAGCATTGGATTCAACACTAAAAACTCTGACTATAGAAAAAGACAAAGAGAAGAATCCGCTCGTGAAGAAGGGTTTTCCCAAAACATGTCAGCAGGACAAACAAAAACCTTTTTAACAACACAAAAACACTGGAGCACTTCTCTCATTTTCCAGCATTCACAGTGTCTCTCTCCCCCCCCCCCCCCCCCCCATTCGCCCACCTTCCCCCCCCCCCCCCCCCCCCCCCCCCCCGCCCTTCAACTCTCCCCTTTCCTACAAGGAAACAGAAAAGAGACATTTTGGCTTATTATAAACATTTCTAGACACGGGTCTTTGAAATCAAGATTCTGGTATCTTGAACTCCATTTTTACAAATATACTAGTTATAGATACCAACAGAAGTTCAACACTTGATTAGTACTTGAATCTTACGTGTCTAATCTTGGTTGAAGAAGACTCCAGCTGGTTTAGATGGGTGAGTTGACCTGAGCTCCAAAGAGATTCCTGTACAAATTCCCCATATTCTATCTGTAAAAGTAGATTTCTTGGTGAAAGGCTTGGTGGTACATCCGGGAGCTCTTTATCCCCTGCCCTCCATCTTCCCATGACTCATTTTGTTCCTGTGGATTATCAGTTCATTATTGAACCAAAGTTTGCAATAACATTTTATCTGCTCCCCATGGAGAAAGTGCCTGAATGACCTGTGACTTAGCAAGACAAAATAGTTCTCATTTGTCATTACATGGTGGCCTTTTTCATACATAAATAATTATATGGATGGATGGTTCCAACAAAGAGAATGAGGACTGCAATTGTGTTGGGGAGATTTGAATGCATAAGCACCAGAGGCATTCCTAGGTTGGTGTCACCTAGTGAAGTAACTCATGGTATCACCACCACCACCCCCATTGACCTCCTCCTATTTCACATCATACAGAAAAGGATTATTAATGTGGTATTTTTTTTTTTTGCACTAATGTTACCCATAAATCACAATTCCCATATAGCACTGAACACTCATAGTTGTCACATAAACAACCAGCAAAATTAAAATTATACCTTCAGAAATTACAATATCATATGCACAACCTAAATGTATTTGGTTAAAATGTGATTTGATTAAAAATTGATGTTTCTAAAGAAAATAATAAATAAATAAATTTCTAAAAAATAATTTTTTTTAAAAAAATTAAATTTTGAAATTTGAATTTTTAAAAATTCTTGGACTTCTTTCTCCTCCCACTGAGCTTCACCCCAGTCCCACCATATTCTAAAGCATTTTAAAGGGAAGCAGATGAATGTCACAGCCCATTTATAAGCCAAAACGCAGGTGAAGAGAGGCAGTGTCACCCTCCCTTAGGGTATCCCCACACTCCCTAGTGATGCCACTGATAAGCACCATACCATAATTAGAATGCCATGCAGTGAATCCCATCCTGATCCCCTTGATCCCCACTTTCACAGCAGCCACTATGACATTCCCACCCCTTCCCATAAACAATCTCCTTTGTGGCAGGCAAAACAGGGGCCCTGGCACAATGCTTCTCATGCTAGAAACCATTCACATGAGTGGTGATGCAACCATCAGCCGGCTGCTTCCTGATCCACAGAGGAACAGGCCCCATTGATCACAATAGCTGCTATCCAGTAGTTGGGGACTGAGGAACTTTCCTGGTCCCTTTTTATCCCTATTCTCCTAAACTAGAGGCTGCAAGATGAATACAAAGCACTGGTATTCTGGATATAGTATGTAAAACCTTAGCACATAAAATTTAATCTGAGCATCCGTGTTGGATTAAATCAATAACCAAAATCAGTTCCTGATTAAATGCTTTGGGAAAAAATTAATAAAGAAGAACAAGCTGAAATTAAAACATGGAGAAGTATTTACTTTTGTTCAGGTACATCAGGTATACACTAATTCCACTTAATTCACTTGGATAGAATATGATTCACATCAGCCAATAATGTAGGCAAGCACACTCTTATGAAGCCTATGATATTTTTTCTCCTCTCGGGGGACTGTATTGCAGTGTGGGGTGAAGTGAGTTCATGTAGCAATTAATAAATGTATAAAGCATTTTGGGATGAAAGGCTCTCCATTAATGTAAGATCATTATCATTACTACAAGAAATGCTGTTCTCATAGCCTTTGTAGTTTTGGTGGAAGTGTTTTTTTTTTTAAAGCATCTCCAAACTTCAAAGTAAGTTTGATCTCACTTTACATTTCCATTTACATCCCAATATAACTGTCAAATAAGTAGTCAAAACTTGTAACCTGTCCGGCTTCCATGGAAAGCTTAGTTTTACTCCCAACTCTGTGATGACCGTATAAAATGTAAACACTACATAGAAACAAAGACCCCTTATTTTTCTGAATTAGTAACGAGTAGCTACAAGATTTAATGTGGACACAAATTCAACATTTCAGAAAGCAATGTCATTCAGCCTAGTACTCTTTGGATTTGGAACCAGTCCTCTTCTGTTTGAGTTCTAAACAGTGAAACCTAACATGGCTAAACCTACAAAACAAACACACAGTTTATCTTCTCACTTTCCATTTTACCACAAACCTAACAACAGCTGTGTCTCCCAACTATTTCTATTGTTATCAGTTATGCTCAATAAATAAGAATATTAGACTTTGATGCATAAGACAGAAAAGCTGTCTGTTAACAGAATCTGCACAAATTGTTAAGAAAGCATACTACACAAGGAGGGTTGATGATGACCTAGACCCTTTGTGCATTTTGGGGAAGGCCAAGCCTTATTCTCTTGTGCAAACTGGAAGTTGTTCTCCAAACTCATCCACTCTTTTTTTAGAATAATATTGACATGATGTTTTGAGCCCCCCCCCCCCCCCCCACACACACCACAAGTATTCTCTTTGCTTTTAGGAGACTAGTCCCCAAGTCAATCACTTTGATCTGCTCCCCTTTTTTTGACCTATTCCCCACTTTTTGGCCTGCTCTTCTCTCTTATACCTGTTTCGTTCTCTCTCTGTGGCCTGCTTTCCTGCTCCAGTCATCTTCTTCACATCGGAGGGTGAGAAAATCCATGTGTGTATATTAGCCTATAGTACTCAATGTTTAGCTCATGCCTCCTTAAAGTTTTTAGGAGAAGGGTTTTTAGCTTCCTTACTCTCTTTCACCTATTTTACATTGAGAAACAGCTTGTATTGATTATAGGCTGTTCTACTGGTTTCGGCTGTTATCTGTTTTGCGGTGCAGTGGTTGAATGCCAGTACTACAGCCAAAACAATGTGAGTTCGATCCCAGAGGGCTCTATGTTGACTCAGCCTTCCACCCTTTGGTAGGTCGGTAAAATTAATACCAAGTTTGTTGGGGCAATTAGTTTACAGATTGTAAACCACTTAGTTAGTGCTGAGTTCACTGTGAAGTGGTACATAAATTAACATGCTATTGTTATTGCTTTTTTAAATAAAAAGATAACCTTTTTTCCTGCAAAATAAGTTTGTCCTTCGACCTAATTTTTACTTGGATTTACTTTGGTTAACTGTCCATTTTTAAAACCTTCAGTCTGCAAGGTCTTGCAGAAAGTTAGTACCTGGAAGAGCTCCCCCCCCCAAAAAAGCAGTATGCTGCTCTTAACATTATGATTTTCCTTGATTACTTCTTTATATAACCCTATTGAAGTTCATTTCCCTTCTAGAAATCTAATCCTATGAACCATAAAAATAACTCTTGATGATCTCTGTAACTTTGTTCTTAAATCAACAGACTGTTTTTTAACTGGGTCTTTTACAGTACATCAACCACAAATAGCTAAATTCTTATTGATATCTTACATGAACATCCTGTGACAAAAACCCTGATAACATGTTAAATCCCAAAGAGCTCCCCCCCATCCAACTTAAAATTTTTCACCATTGGCATTTTATCAGGTCTCTTCAATTGAACAAAATGGGCACCTTTCATCTAATTATACAGTTGCTGTTAGAAAAAACATTTCTCCATAAAAACAAAACAAAAACCCCTTTCTTTATCTGTCCCTCTCTACTCCTGCATGTTCCCTCATCTTCTTTTCTTTTTTCTCCTCTTTCCAAGAATGCATTCTTGCCTTCTTCTGTTACACCAAATCTTGAGATACCAAGGATTAACATCTCTCTCTTCATAGTGACTCCTCTGCTACAATAACAGCAGCACAGCCTTCTAGTAAAGGCGGGATACAGACCGCCCCTTTGGGGCGGCCTGCACCCACCCCTTTCCGCGACAGATCGGGGCCTGAGCTGCCACAGTGGCAGCCCCAGAGGACCCAATCCTTTGCTTTTCCTGACCTCAGGGAAGCGGCAAAACACCGCTTCCCCGCAGCCTGGAAAGGGGTGTCCTTGGGGCTTCATGCCCCAAGGACATCTCAACAGCTGTGGGGAGGCAGAGAAAGGGGCCGCTTGGCCCATTTCTTTTTTGTGTCACCGGTGCAGCTGCGTAAAGGCTGCGCCAGCGAGACAAACAGCAAAAGGAGCTCCAAAACGGAGCTCCTTCCAGCACCGCTGAAAGGGTTCCACAAGCGCCCTGCAGAGGTGTGCGTGTGTCACACCTGCACCGCTCCGTTTGGAGGTGGCGCAGCCATGACATCGTAATGGCAGCGCCATGTAGACAGGGCACCGCCATTACAACATTTCAGGTACGTGCTAGGGTTGCGGGGCATCTGTAAAGGACACCCCGAGGCAACCCTAGCATGTATCCAGGCCGGCGCTTTGTGCTGGTCTGGATACCACCTAAGCTCTGATGTAACTGAGATTGTTTTCAATGAGAAGCCTCTTCGAGCCAAAACAATTCTATTTTCTCAAAACAAATCTGTCACACATTATTAATCCAATTTTACTGCAAAAACCATCAATATTACAGTTTTCTGACTTCAAAATAAGCAACCTGGGGGACATATGTAGTAACAAGCAAGTTTTCAAAATGTGGTTTAGGGCTGTTATACCCTAGTTCTGTGGTGGAACGTTTTGGACATCATCCTGACTGCTGACAAGAAAGTCAGGGTTTGGGATGTGCATAATCTGAACAATGATGTCTGAAAGCAGGAAACATGGGCCTTTCAATGTGTGCAGGCAGGGCCCAAGTCATCCATTGCAATACCCAGTAGTCAAGTACACAGTTTCTGTATTGTTGTTGTATCTTTTATTTCAAAATAGCACAGAAAGGATGCTAAAGTCCAGAAGGCATACTACAAAGACTCAAGTAATATACACTTTTAAACTATAGCAGAAGTCTTCTTCAATTTGTTAGTGATACATTTTTAAACTGCACTTTTGTTTTAAATATAACATAAGAGCAAAACTGTGTGTGAGTGTGTGTGTGTGCGTGTGTGTGTTTTAAATAGCACAATTTTGTTTTAAATGTAATGTAAAGTAATATAAAACAGAGAAATAAAATGTGATTTTATGATGCATCAATAGAAGTAAAGTGTCTAGACCCAAGGAAGTAATAGTGCCACTTTATTCTGCTTTGGTCAGTCCTCACCTGAAATACTGTGTCCATTTCTGGGCACCACAGTTCAAAAGGGATGTTGACAAACTGGAGCGAGCGTGACTAAAATGGTGACAGGTCTGGAAACCATGTCTTATGTGGATAGACTTAAGGGCTCTCCAGACTACCTCAAAGGGGTGGGCTGGAGGTGCCCAGTTTTCCTCTGGAGGAATGCCACAGCACTCAAATTGTGCGGCATCCATCTGGACCAAAAAGAACTCAGAAAAACTGGGTTCTTCTTGGCGCGCGGGGATGCCATCATCAGTGTGCCATTGGCGCACTGTGACGCATCCATGATGGAAGTGCGGTGCCCAGAGGTGCAGACATGGTGCTGTGCTTGTGTCATGCACGTGTGCCCCGTATGAATGGTGCTGCATAAAGATAGCAGCACCCATACATTCTAGGGCTCTGGAGTGTGCGGATGCTGCATGCTCTGGAACCTTAGAATTGGCCCCAGGCCGCCACAAACCTGTACTGGGCCTTAGACAGTTGGGTATGTTTAGCCTGGAGAAGTGACAGTTTAGAGGTGATATGACAGCCCTGTATAAGTATTTGAAAGGATGTAATATTGAGGATGGAGCAAGCTTGTTTTCTGCTGCTTCAGAGAATGGGGCCCAGAACAATGGATGCAACTTACAGGAAAAGAGATTCCACCTCAACATTAGAAAGAACTTCCTGGCAGTATGACATGTCTGACATTGGAACACACTCCCTCAGGAAGTGGTGGAATCTCATTCTTTGAAAGTTTTTAAACAGAGACTGTCAGGGGTGCTTTGATTGTTTGTTCCTGCATGGCAGAGGGTTAGACAGGATTACCCTTGTGGTCTCTTCCAACTCTATGATTTTATGTAAAAAGACATTTTTTGGTTGGTTTGTTTTGATTAGAGAAGATTTCACCACCTTCAGCTTGCTCCCATCTTGCTTTGGAGTTAGCAGTAATTAGAAACAACAATGATGGAATAGGATCACTTCTTTTTGGAAGCTGCCTTGGGTCTCACTTTGGGAGAAAGGCAGCATATAAGTGAAGTAAATATAGTCAATCAATTAATCAATCAATCAGAGAAAAACTGTGGACTATTGGCACCATGCAGTTCACAGTGTCTCTGTTGAAAAGATAGGTATTGTGTTAGGTTACTAGAAATTATTGTTATTACTGTTCAGGAGAGGATTGATTACTTGTTCTGGATGTTAACTTGCAACACAAATCAACATGTGTAGAATTGTAATTGGTTCTGGATGGATTTGAAGGTTGACATCTGTCTCCCCAAATCCTGGCTTCAGACTATATAAACAGGGTACTATGAGGAGATTCATACTACTACAAATTAGTAAGTGGTGGCAGCAGATGTTTTGGAGCAGACCAAGGTAGGGTTGGTCTTAGTTACTTCCATAAGTCAAAACCATCTGGAAAATCTCCAGATAACTCATACTCACCTAATATTCTGAACTGTAGAACACATTTTGCTTGGAATAGCATTCAGTCAGATATGACATATAAATTTGTCAACTGGACTTAATAATGTGTAAGTGTGGGGTTTTCTTGTTATTGGTGTCCATTCAATTTTTTCTATTGTGACTACTTTTTACTAAAGAAGGTATTTGTTTGGCAGAGAACATAAAATATAAACTTCAAACATACAAACATTTCTAAAAGACCCTTTTACTTACTTCTTATGCAAGTTATTTAATGAAATACTCTAATCCCTTGTCCCTAGCAACTTCTTTAGATTTATTAAATTCTTCTACCTATCATATCCTAGGTATTATCCAGGATGAGTGGGATCTTAACATAAGATGGGGACAGTGCATAGTGATTCATTTTTTGGTGTTATCCTAGACTTTGGGAAAGAAAAGAAAATCTTTTGATGTATGTCAGGATGTGTTGAACTTTATCTAAAGCTCTGCAGTATCAACTATGATTGACTTTGGTACATGACCAATCTACACACACAGCAATGATAATAGATTGGGCCTATGAGTTATGCCTAATTTTTCCCCACCCAACTTTCACTATTTCTGGCTATTCCATGTGCATGTCTGTGTGCTTCTGGTTTTCAGTTCCCTCTTTTCTGATTATCAGACTATCCTGCAGGACTTATTGGCATGCATTGTGAAGCAGAACACAGGATTTCTGAGTGAGGAGACAACCGCAGGGATACTAAATCCCAACCAGCAAAGAACAGTAATGGTATTAACAGTCTTGAAGCTGAATTAATTGATTTGGATTGCCACACATGGTAGTGTAAAATCTGGACTATGGGTGTCTCTGAGGGGTCAGAAAGAGATAATCCTTCAAAATGTGTTACAATACTCTTGAGTTAGTCTCTGGCAGATCCAATGTCTGTTGGACTACAAAAATGAACACATGGGTCCTTGGGAACAGTTATGGGATCCCATAACTGCTCCCAAAGACCCATGCATTCATTTTTGTAGCCACTTTGAGCTCAACAGTCACAGAGATCATAAACTGATATTCTGGGTTGCCCGGAAATCAAAAACCATGCTTCTTCCATACAAAGTGGTCAGACTGAGGCTGACTCAATTCTATGCTGAAGGCAGCAGCCAAGTTACAGGCAGCAGCTAAAGCCTGGAGTAGAGCAAGCAAAGAAATGGCAGCTTTAAAGAAAAACATAGTATTTCCAGTGTATAGACTGAGGCCATGTCTATATGGGCCAAATAACACAGCTTCCTTCTTTTTCCACGGAAATCAGTATGGATGCATGGCTCAGTTCCTGACTTTGGTGTAAACTGTCAAGACAATGTCATGTCAGTTCAAAACCAAACTTGTGGTATACCCCCTCCCAAAAAAGATTAAATAAACTCACATTTTGCTCCAAATCTTTCCTTAAGATCCAGAACCCTCCAAAGTGATGCCAAGAAATGGTTTACAAAGCATCCCCTTGTGCTGCCCGCTGCCACCATCACTGGCATGAGTTGCTCCCTCATCAGAATGAGGTGCCCAGCCATGTGATGGACACGGGGCACCTCATTTTTGACCTCAGAGGAAGTGGTGGTGGTAGCAGTGGGTAGCACAGTAGGATGTACTGTTAACAGCCACCCTGCATCTCTTCAGAGTGCCTAGGTAATGAGAGAACATCTGGGCTGCTTTAGGGCCAGTATACCCCTGGTGTATTCTGGGTTATGCAGACACTACCTGAGACTTGTAGGGAAAAACTCTTAACTTTCTTTGCTCCCTGAAAGGTAAGCTAAACCCCCAATATTAGGTCATCTGACATTATAGATCAATAAATTTGGTTTTGCAATTCTAAATATCATTGCTATTTTGCCAGTTGGGCCTGAAACATCTTGTCTATATGCTAGGCATATGCCATTAAATCTTAAAAGAAGTCTGCATGACATACAATGGATTATTAAATATGGAACATTGTGTGTTTATTAGATTCATATTACTGGTTGTTGTAATTCATGGAACACAAGTGTAAATGGCCAATAATAAGAAAAGCTCCAAATACAAAACAAAAAGTCCTTGCAGGGGCCATTAATATCTAAAAGGTTAAGAGTTACTTGCTGATACAGTGATTGGTTGGTTTCTTTCAATAAAGTTTGATGCTGCTTGAAGAATCATAGCTAAGAAAAGTTACTAAGATCTTCCAGAGAGTGGGCCTTCTCTCAGTCCCACCACATTCTCATTCTTATTTGATGGGAAGTACAGAGAGGACCTTCTCAGTGGTTGCTCTCAGGATCTGGAACTCCCTTCCTAGAAAGGCCAGGATGGCCATATACCTGCTTTTCTTTTGGGTTTTTAAATGCTGCACAACTCAGATGTCAAGGTTTGCATATAATTTTAATACATTGTAATATTTAATATGTGTAATATGTGTAATGTTTTTAACTTTTTAAATTGTTCACTTTAAAACTTTATATTCACACTTTGCAAGGTTTTTGTGTTGTTCTTAATTAATACTGTTTAAAATTAGTTAGCAGTTGCCTTCAGTCCCTATGTCAAGAGAAAGATGGGATATAGATACATAAATAAATAAATAAAACTTTTTTTGAGTGTAACTCCCAGAATATCTCAGCCAATTGTCTGGTGGATTCTGGGCAATATAGTCTAAGAAAGAAACTTTTTAAAACTCTGTGCTGAATAGGAGTCTCTGAACTTTATCGCACGGCGTTATAATAACATTCTGGGAACAGAATGCAGAGAACTTTACCACACAGCATGGTTCCCATCGAGTTCCCACCCTCCACTCAAAGTGTTCCAACAGCGTTCTAGGGTGAGAATGGTAAGAAACAGTCCTAAGTCAGCTGGAACGTTTCCATACTGGTCCAGGAGAAGTTAGTGCGGTAATCCTATCTGTTTTTCTATCCGTGCCATCAGTCCTCGGGTCCTGATTGGTTGAGACAATTTCCTCCTCTGCGGTCCTAGAGCGTCAAATGTTCTTCCAGGTATGACACAGCACCATTTTTTTTTAAAGAAAACTTCAACATGTCAGATTTTCTCCCCCTCAAAGCTGAAATGGTTTTCCCAAACATCATATTTAAGCAAATGTGTAAATTTGAATTCTTTTGTAATTGTTATGGAGGGATAGATAGATAGATAGATAGATAGATAGATAGATAGATAGATAGATAGATAGATAGATAGAGATTAAATATATGTGTGTGTGTTTGAGTACATATAAAGTCACATAGGAAGAAGGGGTGGTGTGTCCCATAGGAAACAATAGGGGTGCGCCTGTGGTGCACATATGCCACTATGCCACCACGTGCACGAGCCCCATTCATTTAAATGGGGCTTGAGTATAGGCAGTATTTGCTTTACTCATGGGAATCTGGAACGGATCCCCCGCTTAAAGTAAGGGTGCACTGTATATTTATACACACACACACACACACATTTAATCAGTATTGATAAATACATATTTATAACATATTAATATAAAATATATAGATATATACATATGTGTTATGTTCACAGATGCATATGTATGTGTATGTATATATATGTATGTATGTATGTGTGTGTGTATATATATATATATATATATATATATATATGGAGATAGATAGATGATAGATAGATAGATAGTACACACACACACACACATATATATACACACACACACAGAGACATGTATGTGTGTGTGTATAATTGTTATGGAGATACACATATATGTATGCACATATGCATGTGTGTGTGTGTGTGTGTATAGATATATCAGTGTGTTGAAACAGCAAATAAGGCAAGTGTTTTTAGTTCACTGGAAAAACAAATGCAACAGGCAAAAATTCATGAAAATTTAAACAGTAATGTTTCATATGAAACAGTAAAAATATAAATATTCATAAAAATAACATTGTTGGATGCTATCTTAAAACCCCACAAGCGGGTCACCGGAAGTTGTCTGAGGTAAAAAGACGATAGAGTGATGATATCACGGCATCACGCCCCAGCTAAAGAAATATGCATGTGCCACAGCAGTATGATATAAGAATGCACTCAGCAAAAGTACCCATTCAAAGGGGATACTGTGTGATAAAATGTGTTCCCGTTATGTTATCATCCTCTTATTACCTCTCAAATGTGATGAGTCCTGTTCCCAGATTGTTCTGCCACTGAACGTTTTCGGAATTCGATGGGAACATTACAGGTTCTGATGTGATAAAGTTCTACAGCTGAGAATTCTGAATCCCCTTCCTCAAACTCTAAACCCCAGGATTCCAGAAGATGTAGCCTGGGCAGGTAAAGCAGAATCATAGCCCAATAATTTTGCAGTGCAAAAGGGTTCAGGTATCCTGGCTGCAAACTGGGCTGTACAGCAGTATCCACACTTCTCCAGCCTTTGATAGTCACCTCACTAGTATTTGGTAATGGAAAACCCAACATAAATATATTTGCTAAAGCCCCTATCTTCATAGCCATACCTTGCTGTATAATTTGTCCCTAAAATTATTGGCTAACATTTTGCCTCTGGGATTCTTTCTTTTTTTTTTTTAAAGCTTGGAAAATGCTAAGCAATACTGCTGTCCGCTAAAATCATACCATGACAGAAGCCATCTGTAATCGGATCAAACAGAACAGTTGTCAATATGTCTTTTTCAATATGGCTTTTTGCTATGATTCTTTCAGTAAGGCAGCCATCATCCTGCCTAGCCATGGAACAACTGGTAATGATGACAAATTTATCAGGGAAACATTCAAGATACTGGATTTTTCAGGAATCAGAGTTTGTTTTTTCTTGTTGTTATTGTAGCATTACTCCAGTTTCACACCAGTATTTGTCTATGTCACATTTGTGGCCATATCCTGTTTTATGTTGAAACTATACGGAGTATAGAATAATATGATATGAACACAGCAGACCATAACTTTAAATAACAGATGGCAGGTACAATGCAAACTTTATGAAACAGACGAATAATCGCTTGCATCATCAACTTTTGCTAGCCAAAATTTATTTTATAAAAGATGTTCTACATCTGTTTTGTGCAGCCTTCTCCTTGAAGAACTCTCCCACATGCAAGCAAACCACTTCCCATTTCATTATTCTTCAAATAAAAGGAAACAAACAAAAAAGGATGAAAAACACCAGCCTTTTCAACATAATTGATTCATTCATTCCAGGAATGTCAGAATCAACAGCTTTTTAATGATTGATTTATTTGCTTTCTAAATAAATCAAAACTAATAAAACCACAATAAAGCTTTGAGGGATAAATTTTTACATTAGACATTTTAGCATTCACTTATAATACAAAGCATTATTGAAATTAGAAAGATATTAGCTTGAATCCCAAGTACCCATCTTCTAGTAAGGAAGGCTTGGAAAGAGACATTTTGAACTACAGGTTCTGGAGTCCCTAGCTCCTGGGGATTTCTGTAAATTGTAGTCTAAAAGGTAACAGGGTGTAGAGACTGGCATTGGGGCAGTCGTTCCTGCTCCTTCCGTTCCGTTCTGAGAACGGGCCGTGCAGGAACAGTGCGGCAAACTCCTACAGTGTTGTAGCACTATTATTCCTCTTTAACTGCTATGGCTGCCTCCTGTGGAATTCTGAACTCTGTAGTTTAGTGAGGCCTTAAAATGATCTGCCTTAGAATTCTAAATGCCCTTCCCTAAACTGCAAATCCCAGAATTCCACAGGAATCAGCCGTAACAATTAAAGTGGAATAATAGCACTGTAACAGTGTAGCATGGTAGTCAGATCAGTCCATATTTACAGTGTTGAGCACCTACTTAGTGGAGATGGGGAAACACCAGGGCCTCTTCAGTTAGAAGAAGTAGCACATAAACTGCTATTATGATTAGCTCTCTGAACTAGGACCAGTTGACATTGTGTTTGTGGTTGCTTATTTATATGCCATTTATTTTAAATGATTATGCTGGCTTGATATTTTTTTCTGTGTTATAAAGTTAGATTAAAGCAAACAGCACTGCTATATAGACCTTCATAAATTTCTTTCTTTCTTTCTCATTCTATTGATTTTCTCCTTTCATTTAATTTCTACAGCATGGCTTCTTATTCCTGAATGCACACACAAAAATGTTCATATCTTTCAGTCTCCTCCACCCAAAAACTTTGGAGCATCACAATCAAGATAATTTCCTTTTAATGTTTTCTTTACTATTGATGTTGGAACAAAACAACAAACAAAACATTCCTGAAATACCGTAGAGGTTAAGTCTCCCTTATCCAAAATGCTGGGACCTAGACTGTTTTTGATTTTGGACTGATTGATTTTGGGATACCTGTATTTGCATATATATATATATATATATATATATATATATATATATACTGAGATATCTTGGAGATGGAACCCAAGTCAAAACACAACATTCAGTTGCTTCATATGCACATTATACACATAGCCTGAAGGTAATTTTATAGAATATTTTAAATAACTTTGTGCATGAAACAAAGTTTGTGTACCTTAAACCATCAGAAAGCAAAGCTGTCACTATCCCACCCAGCTACTCATGAAAAACGCTTTAGTTTTTGGAATATTTTGCATTTCAGAATTCTAGATAAGGGAAACTCACATTTTAGCTGAGATTTAGTAACAATGCAAACTTTTACTTAGATATATGTGTATGTGTTTAAATATCCATTGCCATCTTCATTTTTATGGTATACCTAACTGTCATAATTTCCTAAGCATTTGAACTAGCCCAACTGTTTTAATCTTAACATGAACCCCTGCACAGAATGCTTCTAAATTAGGAGATGAAGCATATGATTATTTGATTATGATGGTTATATGATTATTTGAGACTTAGTTCTTAGTAAGAGAAGACTCTAAATCATTGTACAGATTTG
>NC_056522.1:130649477-130664938 GCF_019175285.1 Sceloporus undulatus | reverse complement strand
ATCTATCTATCTATCTATCTATCTATCTATCTATCTATCTATCTATCTATCTAGGTCCCTGACTGTGACTACCATTGGACAGTATCACAGTAGTGTTAGCATCACACTTTTCTGTGGTGATGTCTTATCTGCAGAACACCACGTACACCCTGGTACATTTGTTTGGTCCCCTCTTTAATGGATTTCATCTGAAAATTTTCCTCATTCCCAGATGTATATTGGGATGCAGTATTTCAGCTGTTGTTGTTGTTGTATGCTTCCAAGCCATTTCTGATTTACAGAAAGGTGAGCCTATCATGGGGTTTCTTGGCAAATTTCTTCAGAGGGAGTTTGCCATTGCCATCCTCTGAGGCTGAGAAATTGTGACTTGCCCAACACCCCCCAGTGGCATTCTATGGTTGAGCAGAGGTTTGAACCCTGGAATCCAGTAGTCCAATGCTCAAATCACTACATCATACCGGCTTGTAAAATGGGATGTGCTGTTTTTAAGTTTTGCAGACTAAATTAGTCTGGATATCATTCAATTATACAGCATTTGGGGTCTCCTGGACACACCTGGGCCTTCAAAATGAAGCCCCAGATCCAAATCCCCAACCTCCCAGCATTTCCCAACTATAGCAGATCTATTGAAATCAAGGAGACTTCTCTAAGCAGTAATTCACATGTCCCATGCATTCCGTAGATATACTCTTGGTTGCTCTTAACCACAAGTCTACCTCAATTCATGGCAGTCCTATGAATTGACCTCCAAGTCACCCTGTCATCAATAACCTTGCTCAGGTCTTGCAGACTCAGGGCTCTGGCTTCCTTGACTGAGTCTATCCACCTGTAATGGGTCTTCCTCTTTTCCTCTTGGCTTGCATTATGGCTTCAATTAGTGAGTCCTGTTTTCTCATGATATGGCCAAAGAACAACAATTTAGTCATCTTGGCTTCCAGAGAGAGTTCTCTAGGACCCATATATTTTAGGTGGGGATAAAATTGGCTTTAAACCACTTAAAAATACTGAGGGGATACATAAGCAAGACTTCAAAGTGCAGGAGTAGCTTATAACAATTAGAAGTAAAAACAGTGTGTGTGATATAAACACAGGTTTTTATTATGCAAATTAAAATGTTGAATATTTTTAAATATATTAAAATTTTATACTGTGCATATTGCTAACTAAATAGTCCCCATAAATTCAATAAAAGGAAATACTTTATTAACAAAATACAGATGTATTCCTTTCTTCTCTAGTATGAATAATTTCAATCAGCTGCATAATTTGTGCCACTTTCCAATTTATTCCTTTAGGGTAGGGGGCTCAGGGTTTCACTCTTTTTTTACAAATCCTGGTTGCAGCCAGGATCTTCTGTACCAGCTGTTAGTTCCCCCCCCCCTTTCAAATTGCTGATCAAAATGAATAGATATTGAAGCTGGGATCAATCCCCGTGCAGAATTGTTGTGACATTTGTCATAATGCCACATTCTGACCTTGTTTCTCCATGGAGTATACATGCTAACACTACTGTGATACTGTCCAACAGTGGTCACAGTCAGGTACATACATACATACATAATACTTATATATATATATATATATATATATTCTGTACAATGATTTTGAGTCTTTTCTTACTAAGAACTAAGATTCTCCATTTTAAGTATGTTCTGGCCAACTTGAGTCTAAAAAGAAAAAGAAATATTTCCTCCTCCCAAAGAAAACAGATTCAAGTGAACTGTTTAGAAATAATATAAGGAAGATGACCTATAGGTATTTATTGTCTTTATTTCACAGTGTGCCCTCATGGGCTGCATCTACACTGCAGAAATAATCCAGTTTGCCATCACTTTAACTTCCATTACTACGTGCTATGGAATTTTAGGAACTATAGTTTTGTGAGAGATTTAACCTTCTCTCTGTGAGCTCTGGTGCCAAAACAAACTGCAATTCGCCAAATTCCATAGCACTGAATCATGGCAGTTAAAGTGGTGTCAAACTGGATTATTTCTGCAGTATGGATGCAGCCATTATCTAAAATGCTGTGGTTGCTCTTTGTATAGTGAGGGCTTGGTGGCCTAGAACAATACTACTCAAAGTGGTGTTCGCTGGATGGGTGTCAATCCACGAGCCATTTCCTGAAAATTTCTAGGAAAGAAAGAATGAATTGTAGCCAATGAGAAGAAATATGATAGTGGTTTCTGGCACATTTGTTTTGACAAGGGAGATGCCATTCTGCCGCATCAGATAGCCTGAGAAGCATTGGCCTAAGGTACATTTTCCCTCCCCCCCCCAAATAATCTCTTCAAGTAATACAAATGCCTTACTTGGTCAGCTTTCCCTTTCTGTTACCTGTAGCTAGCTTCTTCCTACTATCTTCCCCCAGTTATTTTCCCATGCATCTGCATTTTATTATTTATTTGCATTCTCTGAGGACTTCGTATGAATGCAAAGTCTTGTTTCCTCTTCAGGTTGTTCACCTTATAGCAGCATGTAGTTGTTTTAAAGATGTGTAAAAACTTCTTCAGGGGTTGGATTGGACCAGAAAATATTATCTGATTAGATTTCCATAACTAAGTAGCTGAGCTAGAATTTCAGCAAGTTTCTCTGTGACATATTGCTTCCATTAGCCCCATTACAGTCAGGCCTTCATATCCACTTATGTTTTGTCCATGAATTCAACTATCCACAGCTTGGGAAATACCTAAAAAAATTATAAATTCCAAAAACTAAACCTTGATTTTGCTATTTTATATATTGGACACCATTTTATTATCCATTGTATTTAATGGGACTTGAGCATCCATGTATTTTGATATCCATGGGGGGTCCTGGAACAAAATTCCAACAGATAACAAATACATTACTTCAAAAACCTGTTGTTCAGGTAGATGCGTATGCATGTGTATGTGTGCCCAAGGAAGAAAAAATGTTAACACGTCTAAAAAGTTTAATTAACAACAGTCCCAAAGCTGCTGATAGTCCCAATGATGATATTTTAAAGCTATATCTGGAATAGTAATCCAGTGCTCTCAACAGGACCTTTCATTTTCCTCCTATACTTTGAGACCCCAGATACTGAAATCTCTTGTGCACAGGCCTATCCCATCTATCTATCTATCTATCTATCTATCTATCTATCTATCTATCTGCAGCTTCAGAAACAGAATTTGAGAAGTCTAGAAATATTTTTAATCATGATAGCCATCAAACAAAGCAAAGTGATTCTCCCTTCCCTTTGGATCTGTCTTAAATTCAGACTGTGTTCATTGTTTTACCTTCCCTTTCTGTGAAATTTCATGTAGACAGACTTTTATCTGATTTGTACCATTGTATGTAATTGGATTACTGGACCAGAGGAATTTCAGTAATGAATCCCTTTCTAGCTGCTAATGTTTTAACATAAAAGTAGCAATATGAAACATAAATGGGATTCATTTCACACACGTAAGGTATAAGATTCTGCTATACCTGTAGTAGAAGTCAACTGGGAATACTTTATCTGAAGAAATATAGCTGTTTTTAAAGAATATCCTGTATTTAAGGAAGAGAACAAGAGCAAATGATTTCTCCCTTCTATTATTCACGAACTAGAAACAACACACCTTTGATACATGTACTACAGACTTTGACAGCAGCTGGTACAGTGTGGACTATTTTAGCTACAAGTTAAAATGTTTCACAGGAATTTGTTCTTTGTGAATTCCTTTATGAAATTATCTGTAGCTTAGAAATGAGCTGTTTAAGGTGCTGAACGTTGATCCCAAAGGATAGATTCTTTGATCTATCCCAATGGATAGATCTTTTAAAGTTTGGAATATGCCCTGGAGTGAATTCTCCACTCTCTGACATGGAGGGCTCCAAATGATATTGCTTGCTACTGAGGAAAGGCATTATTATTATTATTATTATTATTATTATTATTATTAACATTTACTTATAGAGCACTGTAAAGTTTGCACAGTGCTTTACATGACAGAGATCAAGATAGATAAAATAGTAATAAAACCTGCCATATGGCATGCCATCTAAAACATCAACATTACAAAATAAAGGCATATTTAAAATAGTACAGAAAAATAAAGTGGGCATATAGGCATCATAACAGATTAGGAATCAGTGATATGAAGTGCCACCCTAAACAAAATTGTCTTCAGCTTGGTCTTGAAACTGGACCAGGAAGCGTTAGTTCTTAATTGGGTAGGGAGGAGATTCCAAGCATAGGGAGCAGCATTTGAGAAGGGACAAAAGCAGGGGAGGAGGAGACTGGGATCATAAGATCTTAATGCATGAGGAGGATGATAGGGAGAAATAAACACTGGCAAATAGGAGAGAGCTAGTTGATGAAGAGCTTTAAAAGTCAACAGAAGGAGTTTGCAGTGGATTCTGAAAGGAATGGGGAGCCAATGGAGAGATATGAATGATGGTGTGATATGGTCAAAACTATGGGCAGAAAACATGATCCTGGTCACGGAGCATTGTACAGAAACTAAATAGTACTATATGGCCTTATGCTTCACTTCACAGAGTGAGAATGAGAATGAAGGGAGAGAAGACGTGGCAAAGCTTGAATCATTTGTGGTGAAATTCCTTGGGCTTCTAGGCCCAGACACTTGTATGGCCATGCTGAGGTGCTCGATAGACAGACCCTATGGGGCGCCATCGTCCCGTGTGAGGGGCGGTGCTTTCAGATGCCCCTCGGCCCTCGCACGTGATGAGGGCATCAAAATGCCGGCGCCCTGTACATATGGGCGCCACCATTTTGACGTGATGGACACCTAGCGTCCACACGTCTCAGTGCAGCTGTGATGCCGCAAGTGCGCCATTGGCACCTTGCGGTATCACAACAGCACTGCAAAAAGAAGCCGCTTTTTGTGGATTCTTTTTGCTGTGTGAGGGAGCCGCGCAGTTTGTCTGTTGCAGCTCCCTCACACAGCAAACTAGGGTGGCGGCAGATCGCCCTTTTTGAGTTTGGATTCAGGATTTTATAGAAAAAAGAATCATAGTGTCTTAGTGTCTTAAAATTAGTAATGGGTTTTTTTAAAAAATAACCTGATGTATGTGAAATGGTAAATACTCATTCATGGGGTGAGGGAAACTTGGAAAAATTACTTGAATGAATGAATGAGATTTATTTATATACCGCCATTCCTTCGATCACGGCAGTTTACAAGGTAATAATAAAATACAATACAGTATAAAACAAAATTACAGATAGAAATTTGACCACAAAACTCCCCCATATTAAACCGTATAATAAAGTACATCATTAAGAATCCATCATTCATACATAATGATTAAAACCAGTTAAAATCAGTAAACAATCTAAACAACACGCAATACACAGGAAAGATGACAGTCAGGACATGTGGGGAAAAGCTTGGCGAAATAAGTGAGTCTTGAGATTTTTCTTAAATGACTCCAGGGAGGGGGCCGAGCGGAGCTCATCAGGGAGAGAGTTCCAAGACTGCGGGGCCACCGCAGAGAAAGCCCTTTGCGCTGTCCCTACGTATCTCATCTTTGGAACTCTCAAAAGTTTTTCCCACCTGACCTGAGAGTGCGGGGCGGATTGAATGGGGAGAGGCGGTCCTCCAAGTACTCTGGGCCTAAGCCATTTAGGGCTTTATAGGTAATAACCAACACCTTGTATTGAGCCCGGAAGCGGATTGGCAGCCAATGCAGATCTTTCAATATAGGTGTTATATGGCTGGCCCTGGAACTACTGCAGCTTCCACTCTGGAAACTTGTAGTCCCAAAGGGAATATTTCCAAGCTCTGGAGCTGAGATATCACCATGGATTCATTATCTATGAAAGTGAACCTGGAATCCTTTCTGTGACTGTCAGAGAGCTGCTTGATATGATCAGAGGGAGATAGGAAATTATTTAAGAAGATATTAGTGCTTGGCTATGTGACAACAAAGTAGGTCATAATTGTCTACAAATACTTGAGGGCTGTTAAAAATAATTAATTATTAATATTTTCATTATTATTAATGGTTTAGCACATTACCTGCAGGAACAACTGGTAACAGGATGCATTTTAAAAACAGACCATTTAGAGTTCACACTTCAAATCTGTGGAATATATTAGATGCTTTAGGATTGTGGTGAGCATCCTCTCTCAAGAGACTTTTACATTAGAGGGGTATCAAACATGAAACAAAAACAAAACAAAACCGTACAATAGTTTTTTTGTTCATATCAACTTAACTGTATGCTTCAACTATGTGCTTCATTCCAAAGCCCCCAGTGTGCTCCAAAACGTTCATGAAACCTCTTTGCATGGAGGTATATCAATAGATTAGAATTGAGGTGGCAGGTTTATATTCGCAAAGGGAAGCAAGGATGAAGTGAATTAATACATTAAAATGAATGTAATGTGAGACACCCTTTACCATATGCAAAGGGATCTTGTTGTGTCATTGAGACTAATATAGCAATAGCAAGTTGCTATAGTATGCAAAACAAGATCTGTTTGCATACTGATATTCCAGACTAACATAGCTATGTCTCTGAATTCTCCTCTTTACCCTAGTTACAAGTTGGTATAGATTGCAAGTTACACTGGTCATATCCCATTTCAATGCCTATATGATTTTTCATAAATACCTAAATATGCTGAAGGCACACATCCTTTCTGATCTAGGAAACTAAGCAGTCAGGCTTGGTTAGTACTTAGAAGAAAGCTTTCAGGAAAATTCTCAAAGGATGGCAATTGTAACCTTTCTCTGAGTAAATCTTGCAAAGAAACTCCTATGATAGAGTTGCCATAAGCAAGAGCTGACTTTAAGACACACAGCACCAACAATTGATTTATTCAGAGACACAGAAATGCATTTCAGTTCTGTATATCTCATCAATGTGAAAGGCCAGTGATAGGAAATCAAAAGACTATGAATCCTACTGGCTAGTTGCCCAACCAGAGTATATCTATTGATATGAGTCAACACTCAAATTCAATTGATTTAATGGGTCTACTCTAGTTGGGAACTAACAAATATGATTTGGACTACAGATTAAGCTAGACTATTTTTGGTCTTTGGTATAAGTTTAAAATAAGTACAGTTGGCCCTCCATATATATATGGTTTGGAAATTTAAAAAAAAAATCCAAAAAGTAAACCTTGGTTTTTTTCCATTTTATATAAGGGGCACCATTTTACTACCCCACTGTATGAGCATCCATGGATTTTGCTACCACAGGGCTTCCTGGAACCAAGCCCCAGCAAATGCCAAGGGCTGAGTGTACTTCATGTGGTACAGCTTCTCTGTCCTGTCATGCATTCTTGCCAATACTTGTTGCAATCCATTTGCATTAACCAATTTTCTGGTGCATCCACCATCTTTCCTGCTTATGCATTTAGAATGTTCCAGAAGTAGATTACAGTATTATGAACTAAGTTTCTGTACTATATGGGATGTGACAGAACATCTACCATTTTGTCATGAGACTGTAGCTTTCAATGAGAGGTTTGGTTTGGTAAGTATGTACAGTAGGCACAATCTTGCTAGATGTAATTATTGCACACATTTGAATCCTTGCCTAGGGCTGCAAAGGACTTTGTTTTGTTTTTTTATTATTATAAAGCTCAAGTTATTTTTCCTTTAAAGTCACAGCCTATAACATATTCTTTTAAAATTATATTTCCAGTGTAATTGCATATTTTCTATGTTGGGGTAACTAGGTAAAGGACTGCAGGTAGGTATAGGATTGATTTTTAAGTTAAGTCTCCATGGCTTAGAAATAATATTGTTTCCTTTTTCTTTCTGTACATCTAGATATATGCTCTGTTTTCCTTAATAAATCATTCTTTATTTGATAATTCTCTGTTTTGCCTTTGGTGCTTTGCCATGTATTATCTTTTCTCAAATCCATACAAGAGCCTCTGGCTATTGGAATAGAAAAATATTTTTAGTTTATGATAAAGAAACAGTAGAATGGAACACCATCACGTAAGGGGAAAAGAGAGATAAGATTGAAACTATGTTGTGCTAAGATACCACGATGACCCAGTTCTGGCTAGATATACTGAAAAAGAATTGAGTTGTCATGGTATCTGGCATCTGTTGGATGCTGGCTTGTTGTATAGCATATTATAGACCCCTTTTTCCTAGTGTGATTTTTAATTGGCTCTTTTAAATGTTTTATGTTTTTTTAATTGGCTGTACTTAAGTATGTTTTAATGTTTTACTTTGTAAACTGCACAGGGGACACTTCATCTTAAAAAGAGGTCTATGACTATGATACAAAACCAAATACATAAAATTAGCCCCCACTCACTTTTCCTAGTTAGATATTTAATCATTGGTGACATCAGCAGATGGGATAGATAAGATTATAGTGATGATATACCATCCCCCCGCCCCGACTGTTCTGTTAGTGAGGGATTTATAGGTGTTTGTGATGGTTTACATCATGTTTGAGGTACTGCAGGAGACCATGGGACAATTTCCATGGGCTGCACACATTCACAAAATAAGCTCAAATACTTTCATATGCCTCTCAAAGAAGCAACAGGAAATTATGGTGTTGCATCTTATCCTTTCAACATTTTGAGAGGGGATGCAGAGGAAAATTGAAGAATGTCTGGTACTACAGGATTCTGGGATGCTTGTGCAGATGAGGGTATTTTGTGTATTTTCAAATGTTTAGGAGCATGGTTTTGCAGAAATAAATTACCTGAAAATCACAATGAACCTATTTATTTTGATGAATTGAGGGTGGTGTTGGAAGGACTGATCCGGGGCTTCAGGGCTTGAAAAGTGGGTTTCTAGGGACAATTGTGGTCTGCAGACATACTATAACTATCTCTTCTCTACATAATGCTTCCAGGAAAGACTGCATTACTGTACACAGGAATAATTGTCCAAATGAAGGTGCAGTTCCTTCCTTTTTGCATTTGTTCTCTCTAAGAAGCAAGGTGAAGATGAGTCCAGTTTTCCTTCTGTTGTGGGTTACAACATACCAGTAAGATGAGCACAATATTATTTGATAGTTAATATGACATAATCCAAGCAACTCTTCATAGCTGATGAATATTCATCAGTGCCGCATAGGCCACATTGCATATCTCCTATGTCATTTAATCTTATATATTAATTAATGTGGACAATGAGGAATTTCAGATAATTGAGGCTCCCTTGACTATGTATAGGAAACCTGCAAGTTGCAATTGGAATGAATATGTATGTCAGTCATGAAAATACAATTTTATACCACCTAGCAATAGCTACAATCAAAATGGAAATGAAATTGTCAGTTTAAACTGTGGAAAGCCTTTACTGGAGTGTACATATAGAGACAAGTGGGCAATGACCTGTAGCAAATGAAATGGTCTAATTTGTCCCATGCTGTTTGATACAAGGCGAGGAGTAGCTATTTTGAAATCATATGTTATACAAATGGAATAGACTCTGATGATTATTAGCTGAGTCATGATAATATCAGCTCTTTGATTGTCAGCCCTTCCCCTGGGGTTCTGAAAGGGAAAAAAATATCATGTGCTATGTGGGATGGTAGATGGAGGAAAACTGCCAAAGTATACTGCATACTGCAAGTTTATTTCATTTTGGTGACGTATGAGCTGATTTATTTATTTATTTATTTGCAACAGCAGCAACCAAACAAAACAGCATAAAATGCTATGCAATAAATGGTTGACACACAATAAAAACAATAATGAAACTTTCAAACAAAATAATGCTAACACAACTAGGGTCGTGTTTCATAAATCTCTGCATGCAGAACAATACACTGGTTGCTCTATGCAGCCATTGTGTTCAATGGCAACATGACACCAGTGACCCAAGACACTAAATATCGAACTGAATGCACAACCAAATGTTCATGCACATCGATGCACAACTCTGGTTTTGAAGTCTTGAGCTTTCCACATCAGACAACATGCCAAAACTCACCAATAGGAGAATTTAAACATCATAACTGTGGTTCTCAAAACTTGGTCCTTCTGATGTTTGAGACTTGACCTTCCAGAATCTCTTATCATTAGCCATTCTAGCCAGGATTTCTGGGAGTTGAAGTCCAAAATATCTGATTGACCAGTCTGAGAAACACTATTGTATAAGACATCAACAGTATTGCAATTAAAAATGCCAGTGTTATGTTTATGATTGTTTTCCTTGCTATAAATGGTGGCGGCTTCTTCTTCTCCTCCTTCTCCTTCTTCTTCTTGTGAGTCATGGGGAAATTGTTGAATATTAAACATATGTAAAACATTTATATCCTGCCTTTCATAATATTCTTTACAAGGCAATTTATAATTCATGTGACATGGAAAAGATCTATTCATCTGAAAGGAAAACAGAAGTGATTTACACAGGTACAGCTACAACAGAATGTCATTGTGATCCTGGTGTTCCACAGGACAGTTATTATGAAAACAAAAAGATTGTTTGTGGGAACAAGATTAACAAGTGAGAGACAAAGCCAACCTTGGCCAACTTTGGCCCTCAATCACTTGACATTAGTTAGTCATTAAGACATGGCAGCATAATGCAGGGAAGCAAGAATCCACCACAATGGAAAAGCCATCATTTCCTGCACTATGGGCCTATACAGATGGGCAGCTCCATGCCACCCATTTTTGCCACAGAAGGAGGCCATAGCAAACACATGCTGTGGCCTCTGGAGGAAGCAAAAAGAACCCACGTCTGACAGGGGTGCCTTAGATGCGCTCATGCGCCATGATGATGCCCTTTGTGTGTAGTGCCATTTGGGCACTGCGCCACACGGACGTCATAATAGTGTGTGCTGTGTGGATGGGTGTGCGTCAAAATGGTGACCAGGCAGTGGAACTAGGGCTTGGAAAATATGAACACTCAGCCCTAGCTCAGCCCTAGTACATGTGCACAACGTGTGGTTCTGTATTGCCGCTATATCAACCAGTTGTTCCCTCTGACACCTATGAGGGAGAACAGCCCTAGTAAAAATGTTCACCATTGTTGGGGTTGAATGATGATGTTGTCATGAATGAACAGGGGAGAAGGCAAGCAGCATGGAGAAGTTACCAAACTCTATGGCAGAAGTCTTTGGGTTGCATTTTTGGAAACTTGATCCTGACCCTCTAGGGCAAAAGGATACAGGCCCCTTTCATCCTATATATCTCTTCATGTTTCATGACTTCCTGACCAGAACTCACAAGGCAGTTCTTACACATTTCTGCCTCAGTGTATAAGGCTAAGAAAAGTCATGAGAAGCAAATATATATGAACTGAATGGCACTGTGGTTCAAGCAAATAGTAATAGGAAGAAATGTAATAAAATGCAGGGCAAAGCTCTTGAGAAGTAGTACCAAGCAAGACATTTATTTTTGCCATACATTCATCAACTAGAGTAAACAGAAGGGGGAAAACATCTTCCCATCTTATATAGTTTCATCATAGCTTTGAAACCAGCTTTTAATATAAAACTTATATCCTTATAACTTAAATCTTACTAAAGCAGTAGTAGTACAACATATACTTCTGAAATATTTTCTTTTTATAAAAAAGCCTTCAGCCTCTAAACTCAAGCTTGAAGGGCTAAAACTAAGCAGGAAGTAATGCACTAGTATATTATAGTACGGTGTGCTTTACTCTGGATAGCAAAATTGCCTGACTTATTTCCATAGATATTAATTTCAGGTTATCAGCAAACTGATGTGAGATGACAGGCTGTCATATGCTGCAAAAAACCAACTACGGGTTATTGTCTGTTCCTAGGATGATAGGGTGGGAGACCAGTTCTGGCAACCACTTTGTTAATTTTTGTTAAATCCCCTCTTGGGTTGTGTTTAATGTAAAGTGAGGGCACACAAAGGCTAAGCATATGCTTGAGAATAAGAAAACCCATGTAGACACAGTTCTTAATTAATTATCACCAATCACTGTGGTTGCTGTTTGTGATCCAAGCATCAAAAAAAGTGATGAAAAGTGTGTTCTCAATAACACCATAATGCTACCATCTCTGGATGGTGTCTACAATTGAATATTTGTTCTGGCAAAGAGGATGTTCATAGAGAATGAGACAGGTGAAGCAAGTGAAACAGTATTAAGCCAATTCTTTCTTTCTTTCTTTCTTTCTTTCTTTCTTTCTTTCTCTAGACCATTGTTCTTCTCCCATCTCTCCATCTCCTTCCATTTTTACAGACTTTAGATGTCTGTAAGCCTGGACCTGTAACAATTGCAATATGACACATAGTACCATTTTATTCATTGCTGTTCCAAATGTCGATGCTTCAAGAAGAATGCATCACAGAATAGCTAGAATTTTAAGGGTCAGGACTGAGGTGAAGAAACTAGCAAAGAATACACTGAGCATTTTCACAAGATGGACCCCAGTTAATGGGAGCAGTGACCACATAATATGATTTTTAAAGGTCATTCAAAGTATCAGAAAAAATGTATTGGCTTGAAGTTAAGCATGCAATGCTGCAGAGCAGTTACAGAAATCATTCTGGGCATTGAAGGAAAATGCTGGCAAACCGTGAACTCCTTTGGGTGGGTTTTTTGGGGGGGGAGTGGGAGTTGATCCCATTAAATGATCCATTTCCCCACTCTTATAAAAATGTTGTGATCTCAGCGCCACCATCTGTAGGAACCCACAGCACTTGTCCTTTTCAGGTATCCATTGTTGTACACAAATAGAAGGATCCAGTGGCATGCACTCCAGCCCCAACTCTTCAATTTCTACTCACCTGATGTTGATGGTCTGAAAAGGAGCTGTTGCTGTATGCAGCTCGTCATGATTGTAGAGTTCCATGGAAATGGAAACGCTGATAAGGAAGGGCTTCTGATCTTATTAAACTTTCTAATTATGTTCACTTAGATATCGTTGGATGGGGCTGTTTTTCATGTTCAGAAATGCAACCCTCCCTGTCCACATGGAAAAGATGAGAAGAGATGTGGAAGAAGGTGGTAGTGATGTGAATTCAAGCAGCTCTACAAACAAAGCAAACAAGTGAACAAACAGGAAAAACCAAAATGAAACCTCCCCTATGTCTCCTCCCCCTCCAAAAAAACCCTTCAAGGACATCTCTGCCACCATATTGATGCTTCAACTTTTTTTCTTTTTTAGGATCAAGGGAGAGGAGGCACACATCCTGTTTTCTAAAACTAGTTCTGTCATTCTTTTACACCTATATTCAGCTTCAGTTTAATTTTATTCAATTATTTTTCCCCTCATTATTATCAACCCACCCTATGTAATACCCCCACCACTACCATCTAATCACCCTACAAACAATGCAGGGCACTGCACATAACTGAAGACTATCCAGGGGACAAAACCTCTCTTATTCCTTGTGCTTTACCTTTTCCTCTTCATTTGTCTTTCCTTTAAATAGAGTTTTGCTGTCCTGCTATTTCCCAGGAATGTAGTTTATCCTGATGCACAAACTCCTCAGAGGTATACATTTGTATCATTGAACTGCAGACCCCAATGGGTGTTCTCCCTGGTAACAGGCTTTATTTTAAACAATGATTTTCAGAAAGCACACCTTTTGAAAAAGAAAATTTAAAACCATATATTTTAAAATAAAATTAACAGAGCCATTGGACAAATACAGTGGTACCTCGGGATACGAATTACCCAGGTTACGAAATTTTCGGGATACGAAAAAATCCCATAGGGAATTATTGTTCCGGGTTACGAAAGTTGTTTCGGGTTACGAAAAAACTTCGGCGCTATTTTAAAGGGAACCGCGGCTTTTCCCCATTAGCGCCTATGGCATTTCGGCTTACGAAGGCTTTTCGGGTTACGAAAGCGGCCGCGGAACGAATTAAATTCGTAACCCGAGGCACCACTGTATAGGGCTTTATGCTCATGTAGCAATCAGTTGATTAACAGAGTCAATTCTAATGCTAAACAACATATGTCAACAGATATGGAAAACAAAACAATGGCCAGCAGATTGGAAATGATCAATATACATCTCCATCCACAAAAGAGGAGGTGTAAAAGACTGCAACAGCTATAGGACCATAGCACTGATCTCCCATGCAAGCAAAATTATTCTCAAAATTCTTCAATATAGGCTTAAACCATACATAGAGAGAAAATAGGTCCAAGTAGGATCCAGAAAAGAAAGAGGCACTAGAGACCAGATTGCAAACATAGTGTACGATGGATAATGGAGTGCACCACGGAATCCCAAAAGAAAACCAAGTGCTTTATAGGCTATAGCAAAGCCTTTGACTGCATAGATCATGAAAGGCTATGGAAGACATGGGAGTGTCAGCACATCTGATAGTCTTGATGAGGAATCTGTAATCAGGACAACAGGCTACTGGCAGAAAAGAACAAGGAGAAACAGAACATTTCCCAATTGGCAAAGGGGTCAGACCCTACCTGTTCAACTTGTATGCAGAACATATCAGAAAAGAAGCCTGGAAACAGAAGAAGGAGGAGTGAAAGGAGGAAGGAATATCAAAAATCTAAGATAAGCAATGACACCATACTACTAGCAGAAAACCTCACCTAGAACACCTACTAAGGAAGATCAAGGAAGAAAGTATAAAGGCAGGCCTACTGTTGAACATAAAGAAGACAAAAATAATGACCATGGAGAATCTACACAAATTTAACCTAGACAATGAGGGAATAGAAATAGTAAAAGAATTCTCATACCTGGGATCAAATATTGATAGAAACGGGGAGTGCAGAAATAAGAATAAGATTAATAATGGGGAGAGCAGCTATGAAATAACTAGAAGAGATTCTAAAATTCAGAGATAATAATAATAATAATAATAATAATAATAATAATAATAATAATAATACGGATTTATTTATATCCCGCCCAATCACATAGAATCTGGGCAGGTTACAACAATAGAGGAGTACAAAATAAAATAACACAATTCAAACAATATCAAAAGAATGCATTACAAATAAATAAAGGTCATAATTAATCCCTTCCACCCCCAGTGCAACTCCCCTAAACTAATATTAAATAAATTAAAACAAAATACAAACATAATACCAAAATAAAAATGAAGAAAGTATGAAAAAAAAATACAAGTTACAAAATACAATACATATAGAACTGAGCACAAAAGTTAGAATCATGCAAGCCATCATACTCCCTATTACCATGTATGGATGTGAGAGCTGGACAATTAAGAAATAAGATAGGAAGAAAGTAAATTCATTTGAGATGTGGTGCTGGAGAAGAGTACTGTATTGAGGATCCTGTGGATGACAGAACAAATGGATCCTAGAGCAGATCAAGCCTGGAAGCCAAGATGACAAAACTGAGGCTGTCATACTTTGAACACATCATAAGAAGGGAGAACTCACTGGAAAAAAACAATAATGCTAGAAAAGATGGAAGGAAGCAGAAAGAGAGAAAGGCCACATGCTAGATGGATGGATTCTATTAACAGGACATGGCTATGGGCTTGCAGGAATTCAGAGCAGTGGCGATCGTGTGTTTTTGGAGATGTCTCATCCATAGGGTCTCCATGGGTCGAGATAATAA
>NC_056522.1:130618186-130649467 GCF_019175285.1 Sceloporus undulatus | reverse complement strand
TAATAATAATAATAATAATAATAATAATAATAATAATAATAATAATAATACTTTTATTTGTATACCACTTTTCCTTCCGATCAAAGCGGTTTTACATCATTAAAACTCTATGATCCAAGTCATAGTACAATATATCAACAGTGCATACAATTCCAAAAATAAAATCAATTTTTTAAAAAAAAGATATATAACAGCAGTTGGCGTTAGGTAGAAAAGTTCATCCATCCGTTAGGGACCAGCTTTACAAATCAGGAGGGTATGCTATCCGGAAGAGATAGATTTTTCGGGCCTTCTTAAAGGATTCCAATGTCGAGCTAAGTCGAATCTCTTCCGGAAGCGCGTTCCAGTGAGTTGGCCTTACTTTTGGCCATTCAAGGACATATTTCCCTGTTGTTCTGAGATCAACTCAAGGGCAGTTAACAACAACAAGCAAACAGTTTTCTGACTTTTTTTTTAAATAGTGTGTAGCAGCCACTATGGGATAATGGAAAAAGCCATCCTCGTCATCAGAAAAATCTGTTCTTCCATCTCCTGTGCAGCTGGAGATAAGGCATGGAAGTTTTGTCTCCTGAGAGAGTTAACTTCTGTTCTCCCTTCTCCTCCACCTGTCCAAGTGCTTGTGGCCAATCTAAGTTGGCCACTACACACTATCACCAGTGATGTTGGAACCGATATGCTAGCAAAAGATAACAACTATTGTCTTTTGGTGTAATGAAAGAGATGATTTTGGCTCATTACTCTTGCATCTGCAGCTCCTGCACGCCTCCCCAAAAATACTTTCTCACCCAAGCAGTGAAGGTGGAGCAGTGGCCCTTGGTATCCCCTGGGGTTTGGTTCCAGGACTCTTGTGGATGCCAAAATCCATGGATGCACAAGTCCCATGATATACAATGGCACAGTAAAATTGTGTCCCTTTTATAAAATGGCAAAATCAAGGTTTGCATTTGGGATTTTTAATATATATTTTCAAGCTGTGGATGGTTGAATCCATGGATACGAAAGTCCAACTATATAGAAATTGCAGGAGAAGGGGGATCTTTCCAAATTGTCTTCCTTCTTCCTTCAGTTTGTAGAAGGAAATCACTCGTTAGATTCAAGTATTTTAATTTCATTGAGAGATAGGGACTTAATAAAAACATTTCTAACCTCAGCAGGCATTGGCTTACGTACCAAATTATTGTCTTTTTTTATATACAGTCTGTATAATTGTATGATATAGTCTGCTTTCTATAAACCTTCCTGTATGGGTCTGCCAAGTAGGCTGTGACACAGCAGCAGGTTGATCCTTAACAGAAGTTCATCCCTCACAGCATCTTTCCTTCCCTCTCCTCTTCCACAGTGTTTCATTTGTCTTTCATGAACACTTTCTCTGATGCCTCTGTGAGAGAAGAAACAAAAAGATGACAGAAACCTACTTTCATTGTACAAGAGTAAGAGTTATTAATATTGTAGTGAAAATGCTTCAAAACATATATTCTTCTGCATTCATGAATCCATTTCATCAGAAGCTTCAAAGGTAATACACTGAATCAAATGTAGTTCAAGGAAGCACCTTTGGGAAACTATGGGCCCATTCACACTCCATAGTTATAGTGCTATGATTTCCAAGGTTACATCTTATGAAATCATGGAATTTGTAGTTTGCTGAGGAACTCTCTGGCTCAAATTCAAATTACCCCTCCCAAAACTGTCAGTTCTAGGATTCTATTGAAAGCAGCCATTGAGGTGGAATAATAGCACTATAATTCTTCAGTATGAAGAGTCCCTATCTCAAGGCCAATTCATCCATTGAGCATAGATTACAATCACATCAGACAAAAGCCTAGAGTAAGGACTTTATCACACGAGGCTCAAAATGTGCCACAATTCTGTTACTCTAGCAAATGTAAACATTTGCTATGGGGACAATCATTATCACACAACTTTTCAAAACTGTGATGGTATTGCTTCTGTTCTGTCCTCTACCTTGCTCATGTCAGTGTCCATAGCTTCACCACCCTGCCCTAACCCTTTTCCAGTGTGCATTTTGGTCTTTACTTATTTTTATCTTTATTTTTAGCACAATTGCACAATCATTACAGTCCATTAGGTTAAAAAGGTGAAAGGAAAGAAACTACAAAAAGAAAAGAAAAAAGAAAGAAAAACAGCCTGCTTGGGAATAGTAAGGGGAAAGGGGGAGAGCAGCATAATCATGCCCATTCTGCTCCAGGAGGAACTTATCATACTTTCTCAACAGTAAAAAAAAAAAGCAACACGATTAGAGGGCATTGACAGATATTGCTAATCAATTAATAGTTGCAGTCAGCAGTGGATGGACTACAGACCAGCTACTGGACAGACACAGCTTGTGTAATAAGGTACATCCATAGGCTCTGCTGTCCAGCTCTAATTCCACTTTTCAATCCTGGTATGATAAAGTTCTGAATTCTCAACAACTGTCCTTTCATAACTTCAGCCTTGCTTTGGATAGCCAACTGACTATTTATTGGGTTTCATTGGGTAGGAGATTCATTTTATTTGTAAGGTTACTGTATGGTGGCATTCCCAGCCATTGTACAAAGGCATTTCCAGCCATTTCCATCTCAGTTTTATCCTTCATCACTGCACAACATATTCTTCTAAGAAAGACATTGTTTCTCTAGATGTGTGTGTGTGTATGTGGGGGAGGGTATTTCTGGCTGTGCTTCTAAGCTCAGAGTTGGCACATAATATATGCAATGCATAATATATGCAATGCCTATACACTCAAAAGATATAGGCAGCAATCTTGCACTCATTGACTTGGGAATCAGTCTCATTCGATTTAATGGGACTGGATTAAGAAAAGAAGCAAAGCAGAAGGAGCTATTTTAATGTGCCCATAGAAGGATAAATTAGTAAATTTTGGCACTCCATTTTTCCTTCGTGAGATTCACTCAAACTACCCTAGTGCTCAAATGCATGTATCCTAACGAATCCCATGAGTGAAATTCCAGCTGATGCACCATGCTGGCATTGTCATATTGAGCTTGCTGCTTCCCAAGAGAATAGAAAATATGAATGCTGAGTAATACAGAACTAATATTGGGTAGCAAATCACAAGTAATTGCCCTGAGTAAAGGCAAAGCTCTGGAGAGGAAGGGTTAGACTCATTATTATTAACCTAAATTGGTAAAACAAGGTAAGAGAGCAAGGGAGGGATGGGAAATTTCTGTGTAATGAAAATGAAAAACATGCGGTCCATGTGAATTTCATTGGCAGTTTTGTCAGTCAACAACTTTGAAAAGCATACCTTTAAGGAATCATGACAGTCCTAACCAGGGGAAAGACAGATTATTCCTTTGTATTTAGGAATATGTTTTTTAAAAAAAATAAAATAAAATAAAACAAGAACTAGACACTTTTAAGGGAAGCTGAAGTCCTAAACTGCCTCCAGCATTTTCAATTATTTGTAACATTTTAAAGATTCATACCTTGCAGTTTAGATCTTTGGCTCTAATTTATAATTAAGATATTAAACAGCTCCTTTTAACAGAAAAAGATACAAGTAAGGTATGCTGTGATTCCTTTGTACTATGCATAGCCCACTGTCAAACTTTGCTATTGCAGAGAAAATTCAGAGCAGTAAATGTCAAAATGTAATAAAAGTTTACCTCTAATGCTTCTATGTAAGATTTGCTGCTGAATAATTTAAACAGAGAGAGTTAGAGCTTCATTTATAGTTATCTGGGTTCCTGAATTTTTGCTTTTTCGTTTTTAATATGGCTGGTTTTGTGTAACTTACAGCTTCCAGAGCCTCCCACTGATTTATTTTCCATCTTACCTTATCATACAAGGCAAAGCCTACACAAGTCCAGTCTTTAGATTTCATATTTTTAGGATCATCTTGGAGACAGCTCAGGCTTCACACTTCTTCTTCTCTTTCTTATTTAATAGAAGAAGAAAAAGAAAAAGAAGAAGAAGGTGACCATATGTTTTCAAATGATATTGTTGACCATTTAGATTTTCTGTTTATTTCAAGCACTGAGAGTTTTGTTTTTGTTATTATTTTTGCATGGAATGCTGGGGCATACATGAAATATTAATTAAATAAATAATACCATATATACTCATGTACAAGTCAACCTCGTATATAAGTCAGTCCAAAATCATGGATTTTGATATGACACATGGATAAGTCTACCTTTGACTTATGATCATACAAAAATATGATCTAAATCAGGGGTTGGCAACCCCTGGCCCGCGGGCCGGATCTGGCCCCACGAGGCCTTGGGACTGGCCTGAGCCCGGTCCTGCCGCCGATTGCCGTTGGCGCGGGGCCAAAGGCCGCTCGCACAAGAGGGCAAAGGCCCCGCACTGGCGGCAATTGGCGGCAGGACCGGGCCTCTCGCGTGGGGCCTTTTGCCTCTTGCACGAGAGATCAAAGGCCACTCGCGTAAGCGGCCCTCAGCTGGCGGACAGGCAGGGCCAAGGAGCTTCGCTTCATCGAGGCTCCTTCGCCCTGCCTGGCCCCCTCCGGGCAGGGCAGAAAGGGGGCGGGGTCCTCCTCCTCCTTCCCTCCCTTCCCGTGGCTGCCAGGCAGCCGCAAAGAGGGAAGGAAGGGAGGGCGGGGGTCACCCTCCTCCTTCCCAGCTTTCCTTTCCTGGGGCTGCCTGGCAACCGCAAGGAGGGAAGGAAGGGAGGGCGGGGGTCGCCCTCCACCTTCCCAGCCTTCCCTTCCCGGGGCTGCCTGGCAGCCGCGAGGAGGGAAGGAAGGGAGGGCGGGGGTCGTCCTCCTCCTTCCCATCCTTCCCTTCCCACAGCTGCCAGACAGTCACGAGGAGGGAAGGAAGGGGGCGGGGGAAGAGGAGGAGGAGGGAGGAAGGGAGTGAGGAGGAGGAGGGAGGAAGGAAGGAGCAGGAGGGAGGGAGGGAGGAGGGAGGAAGAAGAGGAGGAGGGAGGAGGAGGAGGAAGAGGAAGAAGAAGAAGAAGACTCTTTCAGATGGTGACAGTGTGACTTTCCAAAGTGCATTTCTGTGTATTTTCAGTGCTTTTAATGCTAAAAGGTCTGCTTTAACAATGATAGTGGTGATGGTGATGGTGATATTGATATCAGCCAGCTTCTGAGGCCCAAATGTCCTCCATTTTGATCATGCCTAAGAAACATGCATTTATATTTACATTTTTAAAAAATCATCAAATTTTTTCGCATGTCCTCCATTTTTTAAAAATGTATCCTACATTTGAAAATGTTGTCCTATTTTATTTATTTATTTATTTATTTATTTATTGGCTTAGGTCCCCCCAGTTGTCTGAGGGACAGCAACCTGGCCCTCAGTTCAAAAAGGTTGCCTACCCCTGATCTAAATAATATCTCAACCAAATTTACTGACAACACAAGAAACAGATTCGTTGGTAACTTATACAAGTACAAATACACGTCATTCCACCTGCCAGTTAGTTCTATTTCAGTCAGTGGTTGTGGAATAATTACATAATTGTGTAAAAGATAAGCACAAGGCTTTGCTGTCTGTTGTGTGATCAGTTGTACAAAAGAGCAAAGCAGCATAACTTCAGCATAGCATAACTTCATTGTAGCTATCTTGGCATACATTTATATTGCACAACTACTGAACAGGATCTTATCCATAATACTGCTTCTCCTTTATAATGCATAGATTATCCTGATATATAGTTGAGAATTTTAAGGGCTATTTTTAACCCACCATGACTGCTAGGATGTGAGGGTAGTTAAGTAACTATCCAAACTGCTGCTGGCTTTTGTCTGCTATAATTCTACACATCATCATTATTTCATTTAAGCTAATATATAGTTTGTTTTATACTGTATTCATTTAGTAGGCTTCAGGAAGGACCGGTTCACAGTCTACTTTGTATCCTGTAATCTTTCCCTGTAATAGTCATTTTGCCTTGAGTTGTTTCATTGCAATTGTATTATTCTGTGTAGTCGTTGCATGTTTCATGTTTTATTCCTGCCTGTAATGTTCTTTTTCATTTGCATTCCTCCATAAGCCACTTAAATTATTTTTTCTATATTTGTAATATTTTTCATTTTTAATAATTCAAAGAGCACTCACTTTTTTCCTTCTTGCTTGGAGTTATAAATAGATTTTAAAAAAAATATTTCACCAATAATAAAGCTTGAGGTCATTTCTGGTTATATTGCTTTGCCCACTAGGACAATCCTTTGGCATTCCCAGGGCAGCTTCCAGGAAAAATAAAAATACAACCATAAACACAATAGAAAGGAGGAGGGGCAAGGGAGCAGCATACAATTCTAATCAAAAAGAGACCTGAATGGTTTACAGTGCAATCTTTTTTATAGCTACTCAAAACCTGAAGTAAATCTGATTGAGTTTAGTGGAGCTTTCCGCCAGCTAAATGCACATACAATTTCAGCCTTTAAAAACAAAAGTTAAAGTTTTAAAAAAATAGGGGAAAGAAACACACTGTTTTAATACTGATCTGAAAAAACAGCAGAGTGGTTGGGTTAGTGCCAGGCAAGTCTTCAGGAAGCTATCACAAAAGAAAGGTGCAACACTCAGGGGGGAAAAACAGTTTACTTATTACCAACCACCTTACCTCAGATGCAATTGAACCTGGAGAAGAGCCTCATCAAGAGGCTGAGATTGCTTTGGGTTACACACAGGTTGTAACCATCAATGACAGAACTTATTACATTGCCCAGGCCCAGATAGTAGGCAGCCTGCATCTTTTCAAGAATGAGATTTTCCCATTCTTGAAAAGCTGAAGTAGAAGCTGGAGTTGGATATGGGCTGCCTACTGCCCGGGCATGGGGCAATGGGATAAGATCTGTCGCTGAGGTTCAACCCATATGTAACCTGGCACAGATTTCACATGCAATAATCTCCTTGTCTGAAAACTGAGAAGTCAATTACGCCCCCCCCCCCCCAAATGGCTGTAATATAACCCAAGTTGTAGTCTTCATCAGTAGTTTAGTAGCTGCTTTCTGAACTAACTGAAGCTTCCATTCTGACTTGAAAGGCATACAGTACATTATAGTAATCTATCCTAGATGTTACCAGCTGCACTTTCACAGTCCAAAACTAGCCACTATCAACGTCAATCTTAGCTAGGGAAGGAAAGAATATTAATTTGTATTAATTTCTTGGCAAAAAAAAAAAAAAGTTCCCAAAATGCATGGTGATAAATTTCCCACAGTTTTCCACTTCATGGGATCAAACATTGATCAGAGTGGAGACTACAGTCAAGAAATAAGAAGACTAGGCCTGGGAAGAGGGGAGCAACTATGAAAGAACTAGACAAGATCCTAAAGTGCAAAGGCATAACACTGAATACTAAAGCTGGAATTGTCCAGGTCATTTCTGGTTATATTGCATGGATATAAGAGCTGGATAGTAAATAAAGTAGACATACAAAAAATCAACTCATTTGAGATGTGGTTATGGAGAGAAGTGCTGAGGATATTATGGATGGCCAAAACACAAATAAATGGGTCCCAAAACAGATAAAGCCTGAACTCTCCCTGGAAGCCTAAGTTGAGGTTTTCATACTTTGGATGCACAACAAGAAGGAAAGACTCATTAGAAAAGACAATAATTCTGGGAAAAGTGGAAGGCAGCAGAAAGAGACCACAGGCCTGAGCCTGCAACATCTAAGCAGGGAGGTAGAGAATAAGAGAACTTGGAGGTCTCTCATCCACAATGGGTCACAATGAATTGAACATGAGTCAAGGGCAGCTAACAAGAAGAAGAAGAAGAAGAAGAAGAAGAAGAAGAAGAAGAAGAAGAAGAAGTAGTAAATGTGTTGTGTGTATGTGTGTTGTATGTACATGTATCAATTCAGGAGCTATTTGCATAAACCAGCAATTTTTTCATAAGAAAAACCTATGAGGTTATATTTTTTCCTCCAAAACTGCTGGGGGAGTGGTTGCACAAATCCCCAAATTCAAGCACTAAAAGAATATGTTATCTGGAAACACTCTCAAATTTTCTACACTGAAGTCTAATACAATATATTCTGGCTTGGATTTCTCTGCTAATAAACAAAGGAGCACTCCAAAAATTAATGAGTGCACAGAACACATACAGCCTGCAGTGCCCCATTTCACACCACCTGAAGTCCCCTGAAGCTACCCACCCAGCCTCCAGGTATCCCCATTTTTTAACCAAAAATGTAGGTGATCACCAGGCTATTGAGTGTTTTTCTAAAATATAAAATTTTAAACAAGCATGTTTTATTTTCCAAGCAGGGCTTGTAAAGATTCTTCTGAAATGTTAGGAAGCTGTTACCAGTCAGTGTAGACAGTTCTGAGCTAGATGAATGGCATGCTGACCCAGAAGTTGCCCTGTTTGCAGGGTTACCTGGTTGTTTGCCATACTTTTGAGAACAATACTGATGTTCACATGTTTACAACTGCATGCAGAAGTTACATCTACTATTATTGTTGCTTGCTTGTTTGCTATAAATTGCTTTTGGCATAGATTGTCATACAATACTCTTTACTACAGATCTAGTAATATTGAGTTAGAAATATCTAATAAGCTGCTGGTTTTAAGCAGGAAATGATGGAAGATCTGAAATAATAATGATTGTTAATCCTGCTTTCAACTACAGCTGTCGCAAGTGGCGTGTTTTAGGAAAAACTCATCATATATCGTTAAGAACACAATCTGGACAAACATTGCTTTTTAAATTACTGCTTCAGCATGAATAAATAATCAAGTAGAGGAAAAAAAAAGTCACAATTTGGTCCATAATATGTATGGATAAATACTCAATACAACCCAATTCTTGGATTTGTTTGATTGTTGACATATATGCAGAAGCAAACAGCCCAGCCAATAAATTTCTGGCAGTTTTTAAAAATCCCCTGGGAGGATTTACCCTGGGAAGGTAAAAACCTGTTACCAACTGCAGATGAATTAAGTATGCAAATTATGCATGTTGCATACTTGCTTTTTCAACAGATATTTTACCAATTTTAGGGGGAAATGTGTAATCCTCCCCCAGTGTATTTCTTATAGCTACAATTTCTCCCCAGTTTTTTATGCTTTGTTTCCTCAAATATGTGTTCATAGGACCCCTTATGAAGGAAAAGGAGGGAGAATAAATAGTGGAGAAGAAGACAAGAAGACAACTTCTGAATGGGGAGGTATGGGAATAAAGCAAGAATTTTGCCAGACTCCAATGCTGCTAGTCCACTGATGGGACTGTTTTCATCTACAGGACTGGCCTTGAGGCTATTTTACTTCCCACTGTAGTTTCTCTGCACCTCAAACACCTGTTTGATACAACTGTGAAGTATTCCTGAGTGGTCTACACCTGTTTGATACAACTGTGAAGTATTCCTGAGTGGTCTTCAGGCTGGGCCAAAGGAGAGGAAGAAAAGAAGGTTCAGTTAGTGTAACAATAAAGTCTTTGTGCTAAAGTTTAGTTTCTGGTTATAAACATAGCACAAGGATGCTTGGTATTAGATCTCTTCTTCGGCCAGGCTATGTTTGTAAGTCCTTAGGTCAGTATTCAGGAATTAAAATTCTTTGGGCCAATGGGAGTTAGGGCTTACCACTAACCACTTCACTGACGTTTCTTTACTTTTCTACTTCCCAGTTGAACGGACTAATCCTGGAGTCACTCAGAGAGATGTTTGTGGCTAACTGTAGTTGTATGTCCAAGGAGCTTCTTCACATTTACCAGGAATTTCCATGGTAAACCTATACCCCAACACACAGAAGTAAGACCTCTCTCCCTGCAAGCCATTATGCTCCATCCAGCCTCCATCATATGAGTAGATCTGTGACTTTGAATTGATCTTCTCAAGTGTACGAATACATTAGAAGTGTCCAGTGACTCCATTAATGAGGTTATTTTGGAACAATTTCAGTCTATGAGTACTGATGACATAGACAAGCTGCTTGGCAAGGTAAAAAAAAAGACCACCTGCCCTCTTGATCCCTGCCCATCTTGTCTGGCCATTCAGGGAGGTGGGGCAACCATGAAATTGTTAAAATCCATAATGAATGCTTCCTTCAGAGAAGGCTGTTTTCCATCTAGTTTAAAACTTGCGGTGGTTAAACTGATATTTAAAAAGCCTTCCCTTGATCCCCTGGACAAAAACAATTACTGACCAGTTTCTCTTCTCCTCTTTCTGGACAAGGTGATTGAGAGGGTGGTTGCAAACCAACTCCAAGTAGTCTTGGATGAAACTGATTATCTTGATCCATTTCAAATTGGCTTCAGGTCAGGATATGTATTGGAGACTGCCCTAGTTACCTTGGTCGATGATTTCCACATGTGCATCGACAGGGGAAGTGTGGCCCTGTTGGTGCTCTTGGACCTCTCAGTGGCCTTAGTTACCATAGACCATGGTATCCTTCAGGAACGCTTGAGAGAGTTAGGAATTGGAGGTTCTGCTTTGCTATCCGTGGGGGATAGTTACTCTTCTAAAAGAGAGCTGACATCTGGTGTCCCTCAGGGAGCCATTCTGTCTCCAATTACATGAAGCCACTGGGTGAGATCATCTGGAGACATAGGGTGGGGTGTTATCAGTACACTGATGACACCCAAATTTGTTTCTCCATGTCTCAGGCTGTTTCAGTGACCAAGGAGAGCATCTCCTCTCTGAATGACTGGCTGAGGTCAGTAATGGATTGGATGAGGGAAAATAGACTTAAGTTGAATCCAAACAAAATGGAGGTACTCATGATAGGTAACCCCAATCCGGGTCACACTTCCTCTACAGGACTGTGTTCGCAGCTTGGGGGTGCTCCTGGACTCATCACTTCAACTGTTATCTCAGGTGGATGTGACGGCCAGGAGTGCCTGTTATCAGCTTTGGCTGATTCGCCAGCTGCCACCTTACCTGGAGTCACAAGACCTAGAAACGGTTGTACACACGCTGGTAACCTCTCGTCTCGACTTCTGCAGTGTGCCCTACATGGAGCAACCCTTGTACCATGTTCGGAAGCTTCAACTAGTGCAAAATATGGCAGCCAGATTGGTTGCAGGAAAAACTAGGTTCAACTGAATTACACCTATCTTAAAATCTTTACACTGGCTGCTTGTCAGCTTCTGGGCACAATACAAGGTGTTGCTTATTACCTATAAAGCCCTACATGGCTTGGGTCCAGCTTACTTGAAGGAACGCCTCCTCCCATATAATCCTTGATGCACACTCAGGTCCTTTGGGAGAAACTTATTGCAGTCAGGAAAAACTAGACTGGTTGGGACTTCCTGGAGGGCCTTTTCAGCTGTCACTCCAAAAATCTAGAATGACCTGCTGGAGGAGGTTCATCAGATCACATCTCTTGACGCTTTTAAAAATGTGATAAAAATGACCCTCTTCCGGCAGGTCTTTCCAGACTAATCTCTCCTAAAACAGAATTAACCGCCCATGTTAATCACCCCACCTTATTATTGCCCATTATTTTCATATTGCTGTCACTTCTTGCCAAGCTGTTTTAACTGATGTTATTCCAGTTAAATGTTTTTATTGTTATTATTTTGTATTGATGGGAGGAAGGGTAGAAGAGTGGGGGTTTGGGGGGGACTATTTCCTTTTTTTTCTCTGTGACTTTGTATTTGAAATTTTCCTTGCTGTTACCCGCCTCGATCCTCAAATGGGAGAGGCGGGATACAAATAAATATTTTATTATTATAATATTATTATTATCTGCAAGTAGGGTAACCACAAAAAAAAAAAAAGATGCAATGGACTGACTTAGGAGCCAGAGTGGTGTAGTGGTTTGAGTTTTGGATTAGGACTCTGGAGAACAGGCTTCAAATCCCTGCTTGGCCATGGAAATCCTCTGGATGACCCAGGGCAAACCCTCTCTGAACAAATCTTAACAAGAAAACTCAATGATAGAGTCACCATAAATCAGAAATGACTTAAAGTCACACAACACACACACACACACACACACACACACACACACAGACTTTGGCCATTCCCTCCAGACCAACACCACCATAGATTAAAACACAGTTTATGATGGATTCAAAATTTAGTTTTTAATTAGATGAGTATGAAATAATTTTATGACTTAACAAAATGATGAAAACCATTCTAGATACAAATATTAATGTTCTGGTTTAAACTATAATATGCAAACATATAAAAAAGGTACATTACCTAAATTCTATAGTTTGCCTGTCATTGTTGCCTGGATTGTCTACTAGCATTTTTGATCAGAGACTATAAAAATCATTTGCAAAAAACTAACAGAACAATTGACACTAAATTAATTTTGGGTTAATAATACTGAACTATATTAGAGGGTAGGTTATTGAAAGAATTACTGGGATAATTCAGATATTCTTCTGGGATCGTGTGTTCAGTGCTTTGTTCAGTGAAACATGCTTATAATTAAGTATTAATATTAATAAAGGAATGTCTGCTACTTATAAAAATGAAAACCATCAAATAAAAATACAATAAAGCCATACAAACAAAATCTTCATTCTAACTTTTTTTTCTAAAAAGAAAGAAAACAAATGCTTGCTAATACGGTAGAAACATTAGATGTTTATTGTCTGTAATTCTTTCTTATTCTCTTAAGGTAACTGTAACCACCAGCTGTGTAAATGACAATTCAAATTCTATGATAAAAATCCATGATCAGTTAAATATTCTCTCCAGCCCAGAGATCTTTTGTACATCTGATGGGCATATGGAAGTCTCTCATTCACAACGGTATCTCCACCCACAACAGTGGTTACAGAAGATTTGTATGTGGAAATCTTTCCAATCAAAATGTGTGAGATTGTTTGCATATATATCCCATGCTCATTGGAACACATGTACATTGCTGCATACGTCTAGTTAAGGATGATGGACATTTTGTTCCCCCTGCCTATCTATAGACATATGGTAAAGACACATTTGTGTGCTACTGTGACTAAACTTCAATTGTTTGTTTCATGGAACAAATTTCCATGGGTCTTCCTGTTAAAATGTAAAAAAAAAAAAAAAAATGGATACTGAACATGCACTTCAGTGCAATTTCTCATATAGATGTTTTCCTGCATGAAATTTGCTGGAGTTCTCTCGGCAAAACTGACAGCATAATCAAAATAGAAACAGCTATGAAGCATAAATAAAAAGAAGAAAAGGCTGGCATTGTAGAACAATGTGGAAAAAAGAGAGAAGCTGATAAATATCTATGTTGACAGATATCAAATGAAAGATGCTGTCACATATGAGGTAAATTTAGACTGCCAATATGTTGAACTGGAACCGCTGCAATGAGAAATTGGTCAAGCTACCCATTGAGTTAAATGAGAACCAGCTATTCTTGTCAGTAGTAGTTCTTGTTGATCCTTGTTAGTAACGCTCAGATGCACAAAGGATAACACAAGTTCTAAATATACTTTTGGAATATCACTGAAGAAGTGTCAGCCTATGTTCTTTGAAACTTTTCTAAAGGTCAGACTGGCCATAGCCTACAAAATGCAGTTTGTACCAGTTAGGGATATCTATATGAGTATACACACTAACTGCCTGAACAGACCGGCAAGAAATCCTGGCATCGGGGTGGAGTGGGGGCATGGTGACTGCACACCCCGACTCTGCCCTGATGCTAGTATTATGCCACAAGCCTCAGTGTGGGCAGCCTCACACTGTTTCTTTGGTTCAGTGTTTGGAAGAGCTGTGCCAAACCCACTGCTACCACAACAAGGACAGCTTTTTTCAATTCTAAAAAGGAGCAGCAAACTGCTGGATCAGGGTTGTGGTGTCCAGTGACTCCATTAATGAGGTTATTTTGGAACAATTTCAGTCTATGAGTACTGATGACATAGACAAGCTGCTTGGCAAGGTAAAAAAAAGACCACCTAGTCAATCAGACACTAGTCCTAGACACTAGTCAATCCAGCACTGAAAGGGGCGGTGGGATGCCGTTCTATGGGGGTGATCTGTTCAGCTCCTTAGACACCTGTCTGTCTACCTAGCGACCTGTCTGCCTTTTATTCTTTGAGATAGAGCAATCAAGTTGCAGCTAATATGTCTAGGATTCCTCCCCTAATTACTCATCAATCGAACTGATATTATTTGATCTTGAAGTACTTTTGTCAGGAGCACTAAAAAGTCAAGAAGAAGATGAAGAAGAAAATGGATGAGGAGGAGGAAGAGGAGGAAAGAAAGAAAGGTTGAAACTTTGGTTACTCCAGAAGTCTTCTGACTGGATAATTCGATATTAGGAAATAAGGAAAGAAAGAAAAAATGAAGAGGGAAGAGATTTAGGAGATTATTACACAGAGCTCGCAAGCATCCTTCTCCCACCATTAAACCATCTCATTCGCACAATCAGGGGGCAGATTATCACACACCCATGCTCACACCCCCATGCACATATCCCATTTTTCCCATCTGTAAACAGTAATGGACCCATCATTTGGTATTAATGGGAGTTTCCGTTAGTACAAAATGACACGTCCATTACTGTTTTGCTATAGAAGAAGAATAGGATAAGCACGTGGGGTGTGTGATAATGTCCCTCACCCCATCACATGAACGAAACAGTCTAATGATGGGAGAAGGACACTTGCCTCTGATTTGATAATCTCCTTTTAAAAAAACACTAGCAAGGTGTTGCGGACTTTATCTCTGGGAGCAGAGTGATGTCCAAGATGATGACTGCTGAACTTCAGTGGAACATCAAGGTTTGCCATTTGCAGCCCCTTCACCCCAATAAGAAATGGGTACCCCATATTAATCCAGGATGCACAGATCTCTTGAACTGTCTCAGGTGAGAAATATAGATAAACATGGCATTTAAATTTTGTTGTTGCATTTGGAAAGAAAATTTATTGATGGCTCATCCGGAAGAGAAAACAATCACTGGAAGTATTGAAAGCTTCCAGTTCTGTTTTGATCTTACCTATATTTCCCCAGGTTTGCGTGCAAAATCTTTCTAGGAATATCCCAGGTTTTCCTCACTTTTCCTTCCCATGTATTCTTCTTCCATCTCCCACTGATCACCTGTCACATCTAGACTCATATAACATTTCAGAAATTGATTTTCACCAGTTTCCCACTGAGCCTTTTATTATTATTATTATTATTCAGGAGTAACAATCAAAGCGCTAAAGTGCTTTAGCAATATTAGACTAATTCAGTATTAGGACCATTTTGTTTTGGGGCAAACATTCCTCTTTCCCTCACTTGATCTCTATTGAATTTGTGTTCTGGACTATGTTTACTGTCCTTTGCCTACAAAGGGACCTGTGGCCTCACAAAGGAGGGAGACATATTGGATTCCAAACAAAGTATTTTTATTTTATTTTTTTTTATTATTGCAAATGGATATTAAATTTCCTGTACTTTGAGAATCACCCAGTTCCCACATGGCCAGAAGGAGGAGTTGCCAGCTTGCAAGTAATACCCTTCCATATCATCTGAGAACAAAGCAACATCTTCATTTTTCCCCCTTCTGTATGGTTTTTAACACCTTGCCGGATGAAGAAGTCAGTGGAGCTTCAAAAGTTTGCAACATATTGTGCATTTTGATTATCCCAATAAAGGGATCATTGTTTAGATGTTAGTGTGTTTAATGGTAGTGACCATTTTAGCTAATTCAAGGATAATACAGACAGACAGCCAAGTAGGGGTACACTTCATTTTGTAAAATACTGGGTTAATTTAAACTGATGTTGGAAGTAAGAATGAGAACTTCTTGGTAATGGCAGAAGTCCCAAGAAGTACTTTGAGATTAAGAAAATGCCACATGAATCTCCAAAGTAAAATCAGTTTGTACAGGAATAAAACCTGGAACTTTTGCAGACCTTTATGACATCTAAAGGGGCTCTAGATTAAAATAGGCATTTTCATCCAGCAGTTGGGAGGATGGGGAATTTTCACTGAAGTGCAGTCTCCATTAGGTGGTGGAAAAACCTCTTTTAGGGAGCCAAAGAACATGCCATTGGGGGCTAGCTATGGTATTTCCAGTAGCAATAGAAAACACACACATACAAAACAGAGGAAAATGGAATCATGTGATTCACGCATAGAAGTACAAGGTAGGGTTTTACAGTAGGTTTATTCTGATCAGTAAAATATCCTTCTGTGCATGGATTGCACAGATATTATTGCTCATTTTTTTTGCAGTGTATATTATAGGATGCATAAGGATAGCTTAAAAGCTGTGATAAAACTCAGTAATTATTTCCACAATGGAAATATTGTTATACAGGGATTATGGTTTACTATTTTTAGGTGATATTTATTTTTTATTTTAATAATGTAGTGTTCTTGTGTAACTTGCTGCAGCTCTCAGATTTCCTCCATTGTGCAAGTCCAATAGCAAGTTAATCAAAGATTTTAACCAATGAAGGTAGGCAATGCTTTCTCTCAATCTCTTCTTCGTTCCAACAACAACAAAGCTGTTTTGTAAAACTTCTGACTGAAAAGCACCGACTTTAAATGCTGCATTTATTGTCATGTTATCATCCAAATTCAAAGGAAAGGATAAATAAAATTATCTTTCTTTTTGTAAACTAACTCTGTTATTTTATCACTGCATTGATATTCAGTGGTAAACCTTTTATTATTCCCTCAGGCACACATATGCTCAAACATTCCTATTTGAAGTTAAAAAAATAATTCTCTCTGTCCATGTGTGTGTGTAAGAGAGAGACACACAGAGAGAAGTGCATGAGAAAGGGAAAGAAACTCAGTGAGAGATTTGAAATACAGCCAGCCCTCCATATTCACGGATTTTGTTATCCACGGATTCAAGTATCTAGAGCCTAAAAATATTCAAAACAGTATAAACTCCAAAAAGCAAACCATGATTTTGTCATTTTATATAATGGACACCATATTACTATGTCATTGTACCTAATAGGACTTGAGCATCCACAGATTTTGCTATCCGTGGGGGAGAGAGGGCTGGAAGCAAACCACAGAATACAACAAGGGTCCACTGTATGTCAGAGCAATCTGAAATTCAAAAAGCTTATTGGTGGGCTTTGGCATGTTTGTTTTCTTAAGTCCAAAACAAACCTTAAGATTAAAAATGCAAATCTTCTGTCATCTCCAAAATACCATGGGCATACCTTTGCTCCCTATGTAGCATCAAACTGATCTCTGGTGGGTCTTGGTGACCCTGCTAAAAAGTGAGAGCTGTGAAATATTCATGCTCAATGACTACAACATCTGGCTAGATTGTTAGTAACCCTTCTTAAACTTTTTTCTTCTCCTATCCTCTAAACCAAATATCAGCCAGCCAGAAGAATTTTTTTAAAGAGTGTATCATCATCATCATCATCCCACCCTTCTTCCAAGGCTGGGACTCTGGGCAGCTTACAACATTAAAAAACACCATACAGTTAAAAATATACAAAAAATTGTATATTGAAACAGAATTAAATTGCCACAATAAATTCAATGCTAAAAATCAAGTTTAAAAAGATTAAAATGCTTAAAATACATTAAAACAATATAACAGCACCCTGTCACATGCTTTAAAAACTCTCTGTTTTAAAAGCCTGTCTAAACAGGTAGGTCTTAGCCTGCCAGTGGAAGGATAACAAAGAAGGGGCCATTCTGAGCAGGGAGTTCCAGAGTCTAGGTGCAGCCACGGAAAAGGCTCTTTCTCATGTCCCCTTGTGGTGGTGCTGGGATGGAGAGAAGAGCCTCCCCTGAGGATCTCAGAGCCCAGGCCGGCTCATATAGGGAGATATGTCCTGCCAGATAGCCTGGACCTGAGCTATATAGGGCTTTATAGGTTATCACCATCACTTTGAATTGTGCCTGGAAACAGACTGGCAGCAGGTGAAGCTGTTTCAACAGGGGCATTGTGTGATCTTTATAACCTGCCCCTGTTGACAGCCTGGCTGCAGCTCTTTGGAACAGCTGACGTTTCTGAACACTCTTCAAAGGCAGCCCCAAGTAGAGCACATTACAGTAGTCCAATAATGTAAGCAAGGAATGTACCACTGAGGCCAGATTCGATGTTTCAAGGAATGGGCGCAGTTAGTGCACACGTTTTAAATGTGCAATAGCACTCCTGGTCACTGCAGAGACCTGGGCTTCCAGGCTCAAAGCTGAGTCCAGGAGTACTCCCAAATTGCAAACCTGTGTCTTCAGGGGGAGTGTGACCCCATCTAACACAGGCTGGATCCCTCACATACCTCAGGCAGATAGGTAGATTGAAAGTTCTTTCCAGTAGTTCAAATAGAGGAGACACCCTGCTTTTAAAGACAGCCAGCTCAGGCAACACCCACATTCCAGGTGGCATTTAAAAGGCACATTTCATAGCTGTGAGCACATAGTCTTTCAATGTATCAAAGGGGGAAGGCCTGGAGGATCTAGAAATGAAGTGCAGCTATTGTATACCCTTGACCGAAGAACAGTACACTCCTGGTCGTCCTCTTTGACTGAGCACACAGCTTTGGGAGGGACGCATATGGAACAGTGAGGGATGATCTAGCCAGCCAGATCAGGCAAATCAACCCTAGCAATCAATGGGTGATAGATGTCACAGCCAGATCACCCTCATATCCTAATTACCTCAATCAAGTCCTGGGACTCACTATTCTGCAGTATTTATCTTGAAGGCAACCAATAGACTATGATCTTGCAAAATTTCATAAATCAATACAGATAAGCTTGAAGTGCTCTCCTTTTCCAACTATGAATGCAATTCTAACTGAAAAAGATGACCAAGACCTTGGCCCAAAACAGACGGGCAAAAAATTGTACCTTCCACATGGTATGGGAGTGTGGCGATTAGACAACACATGCCCCCAAACCATGTTGAAGCCTAAGGCAACCCAAACCTGACCGCAAATGGAGCAGATTTTATCCAGTCCTTGCTGCAGCCCAATTGGGAACACAGCAGTGACCGGCCTCAGGATCATGGTATCTGGTCACCATAGTCCTGCAGTGTTTGGGACAGGAGTGGCCTTTGGCCTCTCCTTTTGCCCTGTCTGCTTGAGATCGTAGTTGTGTTGACACTAGACCAACACAGTAATGTTGGGAAGTACCTAGGACTCCCTTCACTCTGGTCCAACTTTGTGATGACATTGTGACTGCATCCCTGTGCTGGAGGCAGTTTGGATGTTTAATTTAACAGAGCTTCTTCATCATTCCATCCTTTTTCCTTTCCTATTTTGCCTTTTCTGCCAGCACATCTTTCCTCTGCAGTTCTGCTGACAGACTGCTCTACTGAATGATCTTTGAGATAATATCTGTTAGCAGAAGAGGCGCATGCCTAATCCTAGCATCCTACAGACAATGCATCTTTTGTCAGGGATGATGGGAGTTGTAGCTCTTCACCTCTGGCTCTAACTCACCAGCTTGTTATGCACCGGCGCTGACCAGTTTTGGCCAGTGGTTAAAGCTTTACTCTAAAGCAGCAGAGTTTCAGAGAATAGGCTGAAGACCCTGACAAACTCTCCAAGCCTTCTCACTCTTGCTTCCACAGAAGTCTTCACCCTTCTTCAGGATCCAGCTGGCTTTTGTATCTTCACCCAAGACACCAGACAACTCAGTAGTCTTATATAAAAGATCTACTTTATTCTACTATATACAATACTCCACAAAATACATTGGGAATCAAAGCAATTATTATAGTCATTGTAAAACACCACCCACTCTTGTCAGTTTCCACCCAGTGGGCGTGTACATCCATTTTGATTGGTTTTCATAGTTCAGCCCATAATTAATGATTTCATCATTTCACCTTGTCCACTTAACAGTTCTCAGGTGCTTTCAATTATCCACTCTGCATTTCTGTCCTTGGCATTTAGGACTGCTAATTACATTACCTTTTACACCTGTGTGGCTTCTTAATTGCTTTTGCTTAGTCATAGTGACTCTCACATACATGTTTTATTTCCATCACTGTATATCCCATGTTGCATTTTCCTTAACATCTTTGAGTTGGGATTATACTGTATGTCTACAGCTATTGTTACTTTGTTAAGCAAAAAGATTCCTTCTGGTGGCTTATAATATGATATATGCTTGTTTCCTCCCCTCAGGGACCTTTTCTGGCCTATCAAAGACTAATTTTATGTTGGCCTTTTTTCTTGGGGGAACATAGTTAAGATTTGTCACTTGTCCTGTCTTGTTGCTTACTTTAGCCCAAGGGCATTTCCAAACTACTGCTTGCAATAATTCATAAAGTGGCTATGGGGACTTCTTTTTTTCTGAATTTCCTCTTTAACTCATAATGTAGTGGTCTTTTTTTTTTACTCTGTTAAAAATGAAAAGAAGAGTGTTTCCTTCTGCATTGGACCTACATATTTTGTGTTGAGACCTACAAGATTCTCTCCTATTGAACCAAGAGTACAATGAAATCAATTCATCATCCACCCATTATAGTAATCATTCTTTTAATGGTGTATAGAGACTTCCTATCAATGAGATGAATTTACATATAATTATTTAGAGTAGAGATTTATTTCAGTGTGTCTTCTCTACACATATCCAGCCCTATGGCTCCATATTTATGCGTCTTGACTAGAGGCAGCAAACTATTCCCCAAACTCATTTCTTTGCATTTCTTTAAAAAAAAATACTCTCATTCTTCAATATTTATCAATGCTGTCATTGCTGTCAATTATCAATGCTATCAATTATCAGGTTTGATTATGTTTTGTACACCAGTCTCTATTTTTCCAACTAGTCATCCACCTTTAAAATGATCTGTCAATATTATCACATCCAAAAGCAGAAATTTCTTTCATAATTTCTTTCATAAATTATATTTCATAATTTTATTTCTTTTCCTAGGATGGAATGATATTTTACCCCCTGAGAGGCAAGGATCTTCAAACGAAATTGGAAAAATCTATTTTGGTTACAAAGAAAATCCCCTTTATACAGAATATTGCTGCACTCTATACAGAATATTGCTGTACAGTTTAGAATATTGCTGCATTTTATACAGAATATTGCTTTACAATTTATTTAACAGATGTTAAATATTTTTAAAAAAATATTTTAGACATTTTGCATGACTTAAACATCCTTTCATTATTTGGAGAAAATATATAGCAGATTTTTATTTGACTTTAATATTTTATTTATTTTGGTAGGTGATGAAGTTCTGAACGTGGCTCTTCTTTCCTATGTCCCCAGAAAATCTGTTTGGGGATTTGAAGATTTTCTGGAACAAAATAAGAGGTTGCATTGGGAACTTTAGGGATAAGGTAGAAATCTGCAAAATATATGTTTTGGTGCTGAGAATGTTCTGTGTGGAATTCTCTTCAGGAGATGCTATGGTTTAAGGAGGAACACTCTGATCCAACCCAATTGGGATGATAAGTTTGTATTATATTCTTCAAAATAATGACTAGTTGAGTTTAAGGCTGTCATGGCTGGCATCCATAGTTTTTTGTGGGTTTTCTCGGGCTATGTGGCTATGTTCTAGAAGATTTTCTTCCTCACGTTTCGCTAGCATCTGCTGGCATCTTCAGAGAATTTCTTTCTCTGAAGATGCCAGCCACAGATGCTGGTGAAACATCAGGAAGATACTCTTTCAGAACATGGCCACATAGCTCGAAAAACCCACAAAAAACTAATGACTAGTTGAGTTTTTCTGACTGTAACATAGCTCTATCATCTGTCTGCATAGCTAGTGCCAAGATTTATTTTTTTCTTTGGTTGTTTGGCTGATACATTGGGAATTTGGGGCCCATACAGACAGGCCAAATTAAAGCTACTATGGGTCACTTTGGAGGTAGCTTTGGCACAGCTTCTGGACTCTTAGGACACATGCATCATTTAAACAGCATACCTCCAAAGTGACCCAAAGCAGCTTTATTTTGGCCTGTCTGTATGGGGCCTTAGTGATCTTTAGCAAAGCCCATTAGTAAAAGAACCAATACACTTAGTTTTTATGTGTAAGGTTAGTTTCTTGCAGTTTGATTCAACAATGTGCTCTAAGAAGCTGAGTGGCTTTTGCTTTAGGACAAATTGAGTCTTTTAAGTTACAGGTTATTATAGTGTCATTGCACAGTTTAGTGCTTTGTATAGATGTCACTAAATGGCTGCATGGTGATGCATAAAAAAATAATATTGACTCACAGCTCATTGAACTCATTGCTGTTTGTCTATGGGTCACCGCTAGTATGGCCATTTAAATACAGCATGATCTTTTACTATGGACATAGGAAGAGTTTAATATGCTTAAATGTAAAACCAAATGTAGTGAAATAACTAGTTTCTGTTTAAGTAAAATTTCAGTCAGACCTTTAATACTTACAGATCTCAAATGCTGCAAAGGTTGAAAGCATGTGCCATAATAATCAAGAATAGCTGAGTGTTATTTAAGATGTGCACTGTTTAAAATGAGTTTTACTGATCTACATTTCCCCAATATTTTGATATATCACTTTCTTGGATCTTTAAACCTCATCCCAGTCTGAAATTGAGTCATTTGCTTGATTGATTATCATGTCCACATGTAACTTCAGATCCCACAGAAATGATATGAGTTACAAAAAAGACAGGAGAATACTGGGGGTAGTTTTAAATTGTTTTAAACTAAATTTAACTTGTTAAATTCTAGTCTATTTAAATAATTTTAATCCAAATTTAAATTGTTTTAAATAGCACAAGTTATATATATTTTAATAAATTTAATTAGTTGAATAATTAATTAAATTCATTTATATGATGCCTTCTTCCTAATAATGAGACTCAGGGCAACAATATATTTAATGCAGTACAAATTAAAAACTATTCAAAGGTATTAATAAAATTATAAATATAGATGTACCATAGACCAATCTGGCTCCCATGTTCTGTACTAGCTGAAGTTTCCGAACCAACACAAGGGTAGCCTTATGTAGAGTGCATTGCAGAAATCAAGATGTGAGGTTACCAGCGCATGTACCACACTCTCAATATATAAAATTATAATTATAAATAAATAAAATTATAAATATATGAGTTATTTTAAAAGCAGTTGAACAATTTATAAAGTTTAACCCAACCCCCCCTAACCCAACCTTCCTTAAAATAAATTAAACAATATGAGAATTAAAACATATTTTAAAAAGACATTAAACAACAGACAGTGACTGAAGTGAGATCGAAGTTCAGCAGTTAGTTTTTCCTTCTTGGGGCCAGGGAACTATTTAGGGAAGGCCTGCCGGAAGAGATCTGTCTTTACAGCTTTTTAAAGAGCTGTTTAGGGTGGTAATATGATGAATCTCATCCGGCAGGCCATTCCACAGTCTGGGAGCGATAGCTGAGAAGGTCCTCTGGGCGATTGTGGACAGCCTTGTTTTATAAGGCTGTAGCAGATTCCTCCCAGAGGATCTAAGTGTGTGAGGAGGATTATATGGAAGGAGACCATCCCGAAGATAGGGCCATTTAAGGCTTCAAGGTTACTCCTTTTGTGTCGGTTTCTTAGATGTACGCCTGAGGGCAGGGACCGTCTTCTCTAACTAAAAGTTGTGTACAGCGCTATGTAAAATTTACAGCGCTTTAAAATAAAAGATTAATAATTAATCATAATAATAATACTAATTAATAATACTAATAATAATAACAATAATAATAATAATAATTGTAATAACCAGCACCTTGTACTGGGCCTGGAAACTGGTGGGTAGCCAGTGAAGTGATCCTAAGATTGGTGTTATATGGTCTCTTCTAGATGTACCAGAGAGCAATCGGGCTGCCATGTACTGTATTAGTTGAAGTTTCCGGACCAAGACAAGGGTAGCCTCATGTAGAGTGCATTGCAGATTACCAGTGCATGTACCACGTTCTCAGGGTCTCTGACTTCCAGGAAAGGGTGCAGCTGCCGTATCAGCCGGAGCTGATAACAGGCACTCCTGACTGTCACATTCACCTGATTTGTCATCTGAAGTGATGTATCTAGGAGCAGCCCCAGACTTAGAACACAGGCCTTTGAAGAGTGTGTGACCCCTTCTAGGATTGGAGGTTGTATCCCAATACCTGGGTTTGGGGCCGCTACCATGAGTACCTCCATTTTGTCTGGATTCAGCTTCAATTTGTTTTTCCTCATCCAGTCCGTTACTGCCTTAAGACAGTCATTGAGAGGAGAGATGCCATCTGAAGTCAAATCTGAAGACCGAGACATGAAGAAATATATCTTGGTGTCATCAGCATACTGGTAACACCCCGCCCCATGCCTCTAGATGATCTCTCCCAGCGACTTCATGTATATGTTGAAAAGCAGCGGAGATAGGATGGCGCCTTGTGGAACACCACAAACAAACAAACAAACAAAGCTTCGTTTATATACCACTTCATACCGCCTAAGCAGTATCTAAGCTGTTTACAAGTGTAAGCTAATTTGCCCCCAACAGTCTGGGTGCTCATTTTAGCGACCTCAGAAGGATGCAAGCCTGAGTCGAGCTTGAGTCCTTTTGCTAGTCTTGAACTCGCAACCTTATGGTTTTGAGTGAGTGGCTGCAGTACAGGCATTTAACCACTGCGCCACCAGGGCAAAATTAAGTGCCTTCCTTGCAGAACAACTGTTCCCAAGCATCACTCTCTGGAATCTGCCCAAGGGGAACGAACGGAGCCACTGCAACGCAGTGCCTCTTATTTCTAACCTTCTCAGGTGATCCAAGAGGATGTCATGATCTATAGTGTCAAACGCTGCTGAGAGGTCTAATAGCACCAACAGGGTCACACTAACCCTGTCGAAGCCCAGACGAAAGTCATCAGCTAAGGCGACCATGGAAGTCTCAGCTCCAAATCCCATCCTAAAGCCAGTTTGAAACTGATCAAGATAATCAGTTTCCTCCAAGACAGCTTGGAGTTGAAGAGCAACCACCTTCTTGATCGCCTTGCTCAAAAACGGTAGTAAGGAGACTGGCCTGTAGTTCTTCATATTCAGAGAGTCAAGGAAAGTTTTTTTTCAGGAGCGGCCTAACTGCCGCTTCCTTCAAACAAGATGGTACATGACATTCCCTAATGGATGTATTGATGATGAACATCCTCAAGGCATCACCCCCCCCCCCCACTGGATGGCCAGCCACAAAGGGCAAGGGTCAAGAGGTCCTCACTTTACCAAAGAGCTTGTCCACATCATCAATACTTACAGATTGGAATGTACTCTTTTCATAGGCTGCATCCATACTACAGAAATAACCCAGTTTGACTCCACTTTAACTGTGATGGCTCAGTGCTATGGAATCTTGGGAACTGCAGTTTATTGTGGCACCAGAGTGCTCAGATAGAGAAGGTGAAATGTATCACAAACCTGCAGTTCCCAGAATTCCATAACACGGAGTCAAGGCAGTTAACATGGGATCAAACTGGATTATTTCTGCAGTGTGGATGCAGCCTATGAAAAAAGTCCATTGTGTACTACAGGCCACTTATCACACTCAGATCTATTTCAAAAGGTATTTAAAATAATTATTATATTACTTATCCTTGAAAAATGGGAAAATATTGAGATTTTACTTGTATTTTAACATAATCCTGAATTATATCCTATCAGTCTGGACCAAATTAACCAAAATACCTTCCCAGTTTTAGTGTTTTTCTTCCTTTGGAGGTATTCACAAGTTAAAACATGTACAGGAAGATATATGAATATTGCAGCATGTCTAGTGTTCTTATTTCTGTTGCAGAAATATGCATAAAACAAAATCAGGCCTTTAATTGTAACTGCATCAAACCTTCATCTATGAATATGATATGGCTACCCTTATAGAATAACAAACACAGCTTTCCAAAACATATAAATTATTCACAGGAACTCACATGAAAATTCAACAGTTTCTATAAACAGAGGTCTCTATGGGGATGTTCCCCTGATCACAGCCTCTTTCACTGGACTGATTAATTAATTTGGGGTAAATATCATCCTTTGGCTCTGTCCTCGGTGTTTAAACACATATTAGAATAATTAGTGCATGCATAAGTAAGCATGGCTTGGGTGAGCAAATGTCACATTTTAAACATTCTGTTTTGAGAATGTGATGATCAAGGTGTGATTAAGACAGGAATCGGGAGAATTTCATTCCACTTTGTTTTTTAAAAGAATTTACAAAAATGTGTTTTTTCACATTTGGGATGGAAAGAACATCATCTTTAAAAAGTATACTGGTTTGTGTGTGCATGTATGTGAAGGGGGAACTTGAAACATAAAGGTGAGTTTATCTAAACACTGAACACTTAATTCTTAAAAGTCTGGGTTTAAATTCCGCTTATTGAGCCATGTTTATAGCACTGTTAGGGTTGCCAGTTCTTTCCTTCCCTACTCAAGGACACCTTGTTTTATATGACAGTCAGGTATAACCTGTTGTTGTCTGTTCTTGTGTGTCTTCCTGTCATTTCCAACTTATGGTGAACCTATCATGGTGTTTTCTTGGCAAGATTGGTTCAGATGAAGTTTGCTATTGCCTTCCCCTGAGGCTGAGAACATATAACTTTATTTACCTAAGGTGACTCAATGGGTTCCATGTCCAAGAGGGGAATTGAATACTGGTCTTCAGAGTCATAGTCCGACACTCAAACCACTATCTTCCTCTTTTATGGGAAGAGCTGTACCTTTAGTAAAATTTGTATAAAATTGTATAAAATATGGAGCTGAATCTGCAGTGAAGCTGTGCCTATTTGCATAGATAAGCTTATAGCTTAAGGTTTGAGACCAGCTGACTACTTCTTGCTGAAGAAGGACCTTGCATCTCACAGTCCCCAAATATGGAGACTTTGAGGATGTGTCACATGAAAGGTCCAAAGTCTGTTTTTTCTTCTTCTCATCCTCAGTCCCTAAAATCCAAAGAACAAGCTGGGGAACCACCATTCCCCATAAGCATGACACACAAAAGATGGCCATCTTCTCTTGCACTACCCTCCATTGTAAGTAGCCTATCTGCAATGTACACTCCCTAGCCCATCTCTCATACATCCCATTAGTCACTGAACCATTGGGGTGGTGATGGTGGGAGGTGCCTCCAAGTGTCAAACATGGCAAGATATTTTTAAACCAAAAACCTACCTAGCTACAAAGCAAACAGCTGAACCTACCCTGATAATAGGAGTTGAATAGGTGGATGCCAGGCACTTGTGGATGCCAGGGGGATGCCATTCAGTGACCTAGCAGACAATCCCTTTATATTCATCTGGCCAGGTCCTTTCACGTGAGATAATACTCAGTCCTGATATCTCCAGAGGCATGTGCAAATGTATTCCCTTTCCCCAGCCATTCAATGGTCATCATGCCCCTGGCTAGAGGAAGCACTCATCACATCTAAACTGAGAAATTACAGTTAAAATTCAGCTCCCAGACCAGAAAATGAAAGCAAGATACCACTTTTCCTTTTACAAAATGGATTCAATCACAGTTAACCAGAATAACACCTACTTCCCTAAAAAAAGTTAAATTTTGGTATGATAGAAAAAGTAGGAGGAGAGGGGAGGAGGCAACATGGAAGCATAATATCTAATAAGCTAAGCCATATTTTATTAGACTGAGATAACTATGTCTGAACCAACTACCATGTCTGTGATTTTCCCCCAGTCCTTTCTATGACCAGTACTTATTTGGAGGCAGTTTAGTATTTTATCAAGAACAATATCCTCTCATTTTTTCCACATATTGTTCCAATATCTTTAAAAGAAGAAGCTTCTTAAGTCAGAATGATATGTATGATTCTTATGAATATGATTGCCTTTGGAGATTTACGACTAGGAGAATAGGAAAGAAGATGTTTCAAAGATATTATGGGAAAAGACAGGGTTTCAGGGTAAGTCAAAGACTTTCCCCACATTGTTCTATACAAAAGTTCAGCTCAGAGTACTGTATATATGTTAGAATTATTCTTTTAGGAGTTTATCACACAAAGGAGATCAGGAGTTTATCCTGTGAATGTCCTGGAAAAATCACAAAATTATGCAAAATAATTTCACATGACGTCTCGCAAAACCCGCCATTAAAGTGGTCACAAATAAGCATTAATGTGCATCTTTTTCCTTTTGGGATTTCAGTGACAATGCATTTCTGAAATCACTTTATTTGTACAATTGCGTGTGATAATCATTTGTGTAATTACTTGCCATTTTCATTTTTTTTTGTGGGATGCTTCAAATGTGCTTTAATCTCTCTTTAATGCCGAAATTAGCCCCAGTGTGATAAATGCCTTATATTTTCCCCTTGTCCCCATGCCCTTTATTTTTTTCCATCCATGTATATTTACCAGAAGGAATGAAGAAGCTCCCAACACACACACACACACACACACACACACTCTCTCTCTCTCTCTTACACTTCTGATTCTTTCACTGGGGTCAGAGAGGTGAGAGCCACCACATGTATACTAGACCCTTGCCCTTCCTGGCTTATTAAACAGGCCAAACGAGGACTGATGGAGTTGGTAAGGGAAGTGATTAATGCCTCTCTACAGCAAGGCAGGGTTCCAACATGCCTAAAAGAGGCTCTAGTAAGACCTCTTTTGGAAAAAAAAAAAAAACTTCCCTGGATCCTACTGTACTAGATATTTACAGGCCAGTCTCCAATCTTGTTAAAGTATTGAAAGTGAAAATGTTCAGATGTGGCAATGTCTGCTGGAGCCTAGATTGGCTACACCTGGAGCTCTCAGCAGCAGCCGAATGCTCAAGGTCGAATGTGCTGGAGAGCACTTACAGTAAATGTAAATATGCCATGTCATGAGACGGAAGAAGAATTGGTATCCATGGTACATAGCAACATGTACAGGAAGAGGTTGGGCTAAGTGGTGGCGTCATGGCAATTGTGTATATAAGCCCAGACACTGTTTATACTGTGTGGGGATAGTGTGGTGTGACGGTTGGTGTGAGATTTGTACAGTGGTGTTAGTATTAGCTCGTGTGTGGAAAAAAGAACAAATAAAGCCCTCTTAGGAGTGATAAGCTGGAGAGTGCTGTTGCTTTGATCTGGCAGCTGTTTCTCCAGGCACTCTTCCAAGCTAGAGGCTTGACTTTGAGGCTTCGCTCTGCTTTGCGGTGGAGAGATAACCAACGTCCATCATCATCCATTCGACATCGGACCAGATTAATCAACAAGCATCAACAAATCTTCCATTTTGGGGCAAGGTGCTGGAGTGGGTGGTTGCTTCCCAACTCTAGGCATTCCTGGATGAGACGGATTATCTAGATCCATGTCAGTCTGGTTTTAGGCCTGGTTATAAGACAGAAACAGCTTTGGTCACCTTGGTGAATAAGCTATGCAGGGAACTAGACAGGGGGAGTGTGTCCCTGTTGGTTTTAATGGACCTCGCAGCAGCTTTCAATACCATCGACCATGTATCCTTCTGAGCCGCCTCTCTGGGATGGGACTTGGAGGTACTGTTCTACAGTGGCTCCGCTCTTTTCTGGAGGGGTGCTCTCAGAAGGTGGTGCTGGAGGATACCTGTTTGACTCCTTGGCCATTGGCCTGTGCAGTCTCTAGGACTCAGTCTTGTCCCCTATGCTTTTTAACATCTACATGAAACCGCTGGGAGAGGTCATCCAGAGTTTTAGAATAAAGTGTCACCTATATGCAGATGATACCCAGCTCTATCACTCCTTTCCACCTAATTCCAAGGAAGCTGTTTCAGACCTAAACCAATGTCTGGGTGCCGTAATGGACTGGATGAGAGAAAACAAATTGAAACTTAATCCAGACAAGACTTTAGTAAAGTTGGGGAAAGACTGCCTTAGATATTATTTTTATGAAAGTGGCTTGCACAGAGGGAATTGGGGTTGGCATTAAGGAGGTTAACCTTTTAACCTTAGGGTATCTTATATAAAGGGCTATATAAGTGTGTGTTCTCTGATCTCTTTCCAATTGAGACCAATCATCAGCAATTGACTGACATTTTCCCAAAACTACAATGCTTCACTGTTTTAACGGCTTAAATTGTTTCTCAAGCATAATAACTCATCAGCCCCTATTCCTATTCTTCTGAAACTTTGCAGCTTTCATGCTTGAGAACACCTCTATGGTGTGCAAGCCTTTTATACAAATTTTCCCAAAAAACACAGAAAGAGGAAGACAAATTAATCACTGTCTGACCCCAAAACACCCAGCCAGCTGATATAGCAAGTCTTTTGCGGGTTATTAGGACTATCTCTGTGCTGTCTTTCAGTTTTAGGACAATGGACCACAGAGGATCATTCATAAAGCCTCTCTGTCCTTTCCCTCTGAACCTTTGCAGACTTGATCACTTTAGAAGAGGCAATTATACTTACAAATACTTTCCAATTCAAAATTTAAAACACTTTTCCCAGAAACTCCTGCACCTATTTGACTGCAATTTATCAAATGCAATACTTTATTAGAAGAATGTAGAAATCATGGCCTAAAGTCAACATTTTCCCCTCTAACTCCTAGCCCAACCAGTTTCCACAAGCCTGGAACTGGGACAAAAATGACAAAGTAACCGAAGTTAGGTGGCAGACATGATGACTCAACATTTGGAGAGTCCTGAGTCACAGAAAGCTGATGACAGAGGGACAGGAGGTGAAACTAGCAGGCTTCAGTTCTGCAGAATCACAGCTGTCAGGCAACAGGAAACTGGGTGATATCCCAGGAGGGGGAAGGACTCAAAACCCCAACAGGATAACCATATAAGAGAGTGAGCTGAATACTCTGTATGGTGGTGTTTGTATATGGGAGTCTGGCAAAACACTTTGATAGTCTTTTGCACATATCGGAACCAAAAGATTAAAGTCCTCTTTGTGAGAACTCAGCAGTTCTTTCTCCGGCCTGCAGCTTCTGCGTGGGAGGATTTTTCCTTTGCAGCCTGCACAGAGCAACACAGCAGAGACCTTTCAGTGGTATTCATGTTCCATGTCATCTGCATGTGCATGTTTAATCCTGATTCTACACGCCCCAGTAATAACCTACTGCAAGGGCATAGGAGTGAAAAGTGGCCAAACCCACATCACAATTGGTAAGCTATGCTCTACGTGCAATATTCAACCTTTCCTGAGATAGCTTATTAAGGGAAAATACTGTATTGGTCTCCATTTCCTCAAGGAGTGTCAAATGTCTTCACCAATGGTGTTTATTGTCTTTGAACAACAGTACTCAGTGTTCCAGCATTGTATATGCACACACAAAAGTTACTAACTCTTAATAAAGTAGGTGTACTAGACAAAGTGGTGAAAGTATGTTTGCCTAAACCAACTCTTCTTAGACAACTAGCTGGAGAAGATGTGAGAATGGATCCTGGACTCTGACAGTCTTTATTCCCAGTGCTTATTCACTGAGCGTTGCTGTTGCTTGTAGCAAAGCAGGCAATAAAAAACTAAGACTGGTTCAAGACCTATCCAACACATAGTGTGTTACCAGCTCAAAGTATAGTGACAATTAGGGATATGGAAGGAATTTGTTACCAAGAATGTTTTAAAAA
>NC_056522.1:130593880-130618176 GCF_019175285.1 Sceloporus undulatus | reverse complement strand
ATAGGTTTTCTGTGTTGATAATGTGTCTAATAATAATAATAATAATAATAATAATAATAATAATAATAATAATAATAATAGCAACAACTCCAGCCCCTCTGAAGAACTGATGGTCCAAATGCCAGCCAGACTGTGGAAAAGAAATAGTAGCAGTAGTAGTAGTAATACTAAGAGTAATAGTAATATATTCTCAGAAGTATCTACACATTTTAAAATTTTACCAAGAAAAAGCATACTTTTTTAAAATTTTGCACAAGTAAACTTTAGCCAATGGATACATACATGTGGCAGAAATGTGCACAACTGTAAAACAAAAAGACATGTGCATAAAAATGTATTTGCATTTCTTTGAATTGTCTGTCAGTGGGAAGATGAGCATTTCAGTAAACTGGGCTACAGAGATCTGCTTATTCATGTTCACAGATCTGGAATGTGAGTTTTCAACAAAGACATTGGTAGACAGAATAGTCACAATGAAAGGGTGGGACTTGTCTCAAATGCAAAGCAGACTTGTACATAAATAACACTGTGACTCATTGCTGAATGTATGTATTATATCCCATGTCTTCATTCCAGAGAGAAAGCAATGTGCTGGCTTGGTTTGCCTTTGTCAGTGGAGGAATGGGGCGGGGTGGGAATGTTCTCTCATGTGGAAAACTTGTTGCCTTCTACAATCTGCACTCCAAACCTTCAGGTCCCAAATGCTGTCAGCTACCATACCGCGGATCACATTTTCTTTCTTCACCCTGGATTTTTCTCCTAGCAGTTGTGGTTTGAAGTTCATCAGGTGTTTGATTTCAAAAATATAAACATTTTCATTGACTCAAATGCAGGTGCCTAATCTTGACAAGAACATAAGTAGTGTCATTTATTTCAGTAGGATTACCTATGTCCTCTGTAGGATTAGGTTCCTGCTGAAAAACTGCACAGTCGGAGCCAGAGTGATTGCACACATGCAGGCTATAATTGGTAACAACAGAGATTATGACAATGCCTGGATGCTGCAATTCCTCAGAGCCATTCAACTTGCTTACACTTTAATTTACCTCTTATTAAACTCCCAGTATTATAGATAAAGACTTTACCATTCTGCAAAGGGGAATCTAACATACCACTACACCTTCCCTAATATCAATTCCGTCTAGAGCAGATGAACACCAAATACCTTTCTTTTAAACAACTGGCAATGACATGAATATGGTAAAGAATAACAGTCTCCATAAAGATAATGTGATGCAGCATCCCACCATAGCAGTATAGAAGGAGGTCAGTCAAAGCCTAGCTGGGTTCAAACATAATATTTCCTATACAACTGTAGTGTGTTGGAATCAGATTTAGTATTGGAACTAGACAAGCTTCTTTCTATGGATCACTGCAGAGGATGATTTCTGGTTCATTGACAGGTTCACTGACTGACTGGTCCATTGACAGGACAATCCTATGCATGTCTATTCCAAAGTAAGTGTCACTGGATTTATTGAGGTCTGGTCCCAAGTAAGCACTTGAACTCATCACCCATCCCTTTTCATAAGTGGATACATAAGGAGAGAGACAATATATTGCATATAGCTAAACGTTTTGAATGGACATTGAATTCCTAGAAACTAAGTAATATGCCAAATAGAGGAAGATATTTTAATTAACATTTTTATTTATATTTTTTCTTAAAAACAACAAAATTACAGTGCTTTCAAAGTTGGCAAGTGAAAAATTTGTCTGCTCTTAAACTAAATCTTATCATCCAAGAGGTGATGAAGAATACATGGATGACATGTGGAGGTAGCTGAAGTACAAAATGATGTGCAAACACATGCTGGCTTTGCTTGATAAAAATCTTACTTAGTCATTTTCTCACATTTTCTCCCTCTATAGTAACCTTGTGCTATTGGGAACTTTTTAAATCCAACTATTGATGACATGTTAGTAACTGCCTTTACCTGGGTGGTCCTCAAACAAGATATGGAAGAGAAGAAGCATAGGGATGTGGAGGATTGATTTGTACACAAGGTTAAACACTTGACTAACTGTAATAGCTTTGTGTGAATGGGGTCATCACAGATCCAACAGCACTCATCAAATTTTCATACCACCTCAACATGCAATGTTATTGGGTTGAACTTTCTCACAAATTCAGCTCCTGTCATCAAAGGCAGATTCATCAAGGGCTAAAATGTGAGAACTGTCTCCACTAAAAGTCATTGGATTTGATATTATGTGTGATAGTGTGAAATTTCTACCTGTACTATTAGATAAATATGGTTTGCTCAAACATTCACTTCAGCATTTGATTTACATCATCTCTCAACTAATGTAAAAGTGCGTGTGAATCAGTCCACAGAAGTGATCTATTAAACTTCAGGGAAAAGATGAGACATTGAGTTTTATCTCCTGTCTTAACGACAAGATATTGTACATTCATGGTTTTTTTTTAAAAAAATAATACAATTTTTAATATTGCAGCAATTATTTCTAATGTGAGAGTTCACAATGTTTACAGTGTATCAAGCATTTGGCATCTAGTTATAGTAACCAGGACTACTAGATGTTCAATCCTGAAATATCCATGTTTTTTTAAAAAATCATCCCTTTGAGTTTTGATTAAAATGGATCCTGCAAGCTAGTCAAGGAAGTAGGGGAATAGTATGATTTGTGATGGCAGCATTATTACTGATATACCTTACAAACACTACTATTCCCTTTATTATTAAATAAAAGATCAATGCTAAATTTCTCATTTCCCAGATTGTTTATGCCATATATTCTTAGTATCTGGATATCACAGAGAATTGAGAAGAAAATAATTGGGATTATTTCTTTTCTGAAATGATCAAAATAAATAAATACATTTCACCATTGCAGAATACATTGTTAACTATTGCGGTGAAGCAATTCATCAAAATCCATCCTCAGTTTTTCAGCTAATATCTAGAGATTTGTTCGCAGAATAGACATTCCTTTGAGGTAGAACCAACACCAAAGACGTTGTAGTTGAATTTCTTTTCTGTCTGAAGTTTTTTCTATGATGCAAATATAAAATGTTGGTATTGGTGATGGTGGTGATAACGGTCAGATATTTTGAGGGGTATGCAAATTAGTTTCTTGAAAAAACAATAAAGAGTTGGGTAGCAATTTAAAGATTAATACATTTTAATTGACCTAAGCATTTGTGAATCAGTTATACAGAATCAACATAAGTTTTGTAAAAAAAAAACAAAAAACCTTAGCCTTTAAGGTGTCATAAGACTCTTTCTTCTTTTTGATGGTATGATAACATAGGGCCTGAACAGACAGGCCAAAATAAAGCTGCTTTGGGTCACTTTGGAGCTATGCTGTTTAAATGATGCATACGCCCAAAGAGGCCAGAAGCCATGCCAAAGCCATGCTCCATTCCTAAGGACTGGAGCGTGGCTTTGCTGCAGCTTCTGGCCTCTTAAGATGCATGTGCCATTTAAACAGCATACCTCCAAAGTGACCTGAAGCAGCTTTATTTTGGCCTGTCTGTTCAGGCCCATAGTTTCATACAAGTCAAATACTCTGGAATAGTAACTTCTCCACAGAAAGGGCAGAGAAGCTCCCTTAAGTTGTGCAGCAGAAGCCTGTTTCAGCTTCATTTTCTTTCAGGATATTTTTAGTTTGTTGAAAGAATAAGGCTAAAATATAAAATAAAATGTCAACCGGCTGTGTCCCTATTAGCAGTTCCTGCCAGTTAAGGTGGAAGTCAGGGGGCATTTCCAGTTGTGACAACAATCATGGATATGTAGCACAGGGAAATATCTAACAGTTTCAGATCTGTAACTTTAGGTTATAACCGCAACAGAGGAACCAACACATTATAATGTACAGGCAGAGTGTGTCCTGCATTATGAGTGGCATCAGATAGTACAGTGGACCCTTGTTATACTCTGGGGTTTTGGTTCCAAGATCCTCCATGGATAACAAAATCCCTGTATGCTCAAGTCCCATTAAATATAATGACATAGCTAAATGGTGTCCCTTATAAAAAATGGAAAATCAAGTTTTGATATTTGAAATTTATACCTTTTTTGAACATTTTCAAACCGTGAATGCTTGAATCTGTGTGTAAAAAATGCGTGTATAAGAAGGACCGACTGTACTTGCAACCAACCGATGGGCATCATAGAGGACACGTAGGCCTGATCTGCTCCTGACAGAATGCTCTCAGCATGAATACTGAAGTTCCTCAGCAAAACAAACTGAAGGGACTTTGACATCACCAACAAAACTATCATCTTAGAAAAGACATTACTGAATAGCGAGGTGGACAGTACACCAACAGAATCCCTGTTGTTTCCCAGCCACTTCTCTAAGCTGAGAGAGAGGAACCCTCCTGGCTTCACCCATTAGACCCATTCAATCAGTTGGGGAGACAGCTTGTAAGTAAATCCAATTGACTCAATGGATCTACTGTATCGGGACTAACAATAAGATTTGCATCATATGAAATGTTTACTCTTGTGGATCTCAACTTGTGGAAACACGAATTCACTATGTCTGTTACAAAATGGCAAAAACAACAATTGCATGTGTAAAGTGTACATGACGCCAACAGGATTCCTGCTATACCATTCTCAGGATTTGTGTTACATTTGGTTTGTACTGACTTTAGGAAAGAATATATTTTGCCCTTTTCAGAATTATCACCTTGAAAAGTTGAACATGTCATTTCAAATTGTTTAACTTTTCTCAATGCCTTTACAAATGTTTAGCTAAAGGGTTTTGCAGCTTGTACTGAAACAAAATACAAAGTGATATTCCAAAGGCTAGCTCAGCCAGAATAACACCTTAAGAAATGACTGTGGTATCCTTTCAAAATTTCATTCTCATCTTTATTAACCAAGACACATCAGGGTATCTTTATTTCCTTATAACAATTTTCTTGATATTTTAGAAGAGCATATTGCTACCATGGTATCGGTAAGAAACTGGAACTTATTCTAAATTTCCATTCTTAGGGGTTCTGGTATGTGGCAGTCATCCTAAACATAACTGAAAAGGAAAAAAGGAAGAGGGAGAGAGGAAATTTGATGAACAAAGCTGGATATATGAGTCACTAACTTGTGAATTGTCCTTTTTGGATGCCTGAGTAGTTAGCATCTACCTCACTTAGGTATTCTCTGTCCAGCAAGATCTCAGGCTTCTTCCTCCCTTCAGAATATGTATCTTAGGCTTTTGGGAAGATGGGCCAGGAATGTAAGGGTTCAGCCCATGCCTTCCTGGCCCGACTGCTAACTCCTGATAGGTACCCAGTCTGGTGTGGGGATGATGGGTGTTTACATACCCACCTGTCCCTGCACCTTAGACCCACTTTATCTTATTTTCCCATTGCCACTACTGAAAAGACCCCCCCTCCTGCATCTGATGTGAAAACAGGGCACTTGGCTGCACCCACATGGTCAGGTGCCCTGTTTCCATGTCAGTTATGGAGATAGGCGTCTTTTTTATAGAGATAATGGGAGAGTAAGGTAGGGAACATGTGGGTCATTTAAAATGCCAGGGTTTCCTGTGGAATTTCTCAAACTGGAGGTCAATTTGGCCCATGGTAAGCACCCTTTACCCTGGCATCAGTCTGAATCCACCACATTCACCTCCAGTCTGCCAGGATCCGGCCCTGGGATATTGGCCTACTTCATCTAAATGGGATGACATAAGACTGGGAGTAACATGGGCCATGTGGACAGCCCCTAAGTGTACCTATGCTATCCAATTTTTCTTTGTCTCTTTTATTCTAATTAATATTTTTAATTTGTCAGGGCTACCATTGAGAAGTTTTCTTCCAAAATTCATCTGGGAACATTGGCCTCTGTGTTATTCTTTCAGGAGGTTCTATCTATTAGCTAAACATAAAGAGATTCCACCTAGAAATAAAGACATATCAAACCCTGAGTACCCAATAATGAGAAATTAATACATTAATATTTTATCTGTTTGTCTGCTCACTTTCACTTTTAACATTTTTGTCTATAAAATATTTTGTTTTTATGCAAGCATTTGTTTTGAAAAGGTGCTAGGATAGCTTCCCATGCTGATGGTGTGGTGAATTCACTTCAGGTTTTCATCCAAACTTTTAAGGAGTTATCCAAGGTGTTGAATCGTCTTCCTAAAATATTGGATAATGCCTTTAAATTTCAGTGGGAGGGGGAAGCTTGGAGCAGATTTATCACTCTGGTGACATGGAAGCAACCATTCACCTTTATTTGTATGAGAGGACAGGAAGGGAAGCATTCCCAAGCCCATCTCATCTGTGTGTGGGAGTCTACCCTCATCTCTCAAAAGCACATAAAAGGAACAGTGTTGGGTGTTTTGCCTTAAGCAGCTTGATCAATGCTGGGAGGATTTTGTTGTTATTAAGTGCCATTAAGTTGACTACGACTTATGTTGACCTACGAATGGGATACCTCCCACTCACCCTGTCATCAACAGCCTTGTTCAGGTCTTGCAGATACAGGATCATGGCTTCCTTGATTGAATCCATCCATCTGTAAAGTGATCTTCCTCTTTTCCTTCTGCCTTCTATCTTCTCAAGCATTATTGTCTTTTCTAATGAGTCATCTCTTGTCATGATATGTCCAAAGTACGGCAGTCTCAACTTAGTCATCTTGACTTTTAGGGTGAATTCAGGATTCATTTGCTCTAGGACCCATTCATTTGCCTGGTTGCTCCTATAGATGATATCTCTGCTTTGGCATATTAGGTATAGTTTAGTACTTTAGCAGTACCCTGCTTATGCAGCAATTTCTGACTGTCCCAGATGAAACCAACAAATTGCCAGTGTAGTTGAATAAGAATTTTGATTTGCATATAAACATAGAAGGGGGCATCATGCATTGTTCTGGGAGAAAATTCTACAGTTGCCTTGATTTGACTTCAAGCTTTCCTTTTTGTGTATAAATAACTCCCCACATGAGAGAGACTGAGGCCTAAATCCTACCCTAGTCTGAGCAAGATTAGATCAATTTGCCTATATGTTCCACAATTGATTCTTTGGGCCTATTCTAGATAGGACTAATGCACAGAACTCAAACTTCAGTGAAAATTGCAACACATTGAAGCAGTGAAGAGGCGAAATATTCAGACATGTTAGCCTTTCATGGCTTATTGACCCAAAGAAATCTGGAATGGGAAACTCAGCAACCTCACTGTTTTTTGTTTTGTTTTTTTGTATACCAGGGGCTAGCAACTTTCAGGAACTGGGAAGCCACATGAGATGCCTGGAAACCACCAGAAAGCACTCAATATTGTCAGAGCACTCTTCTGCACAGATGGATTAATATTTTTTCCTAAGCAGGAAATACAATGGCAAAAGCACCGTGGAGCATATTTAGTCCACTGGCCAATTGTTGCTTGTCCTGTTTGTACATAAAGCATTTTATACTGTTCAACAGATAGTGTTGGCACAGATTTTTGGTTTATTGTTGTTTTATTCTTGAAGGTGAGACAAAAGTGAATGAACAGTTATTAACTGACCACATATGTAGGGCTTACAGAGGCAATTCCAGTAACTCCAGCTAAAGAGGTTAGCTGTTATTTTGCTAAGTGAGCATGGAAATTTCATTGCATGGATGAACTCAGTAGAAAACTAAATAACTTTGAGTGTGATGAAGAATAGACATATACTGCTTTCTAACCCTGAAACTGACATGTGCGTGTGTGTGCGCGCACTTGCAAGCCACCTGTTGACTTATGATGACCCCATGAATTTCATATGATTTTCTTAGGCAAGGAATACTCAGATGTAGTTTTGCCAGTTCCTTCTTCTGAAATATACCCTATAGCCTATAATATTCATTGGTGGTCTCCCATCCAAGTACTAACCAGGGTTGTCCCTGCATAGCTTCCAAGATCAGATGGGATCTATTGCCTTTAGAGTATTTAGACTTGAATCATAGCAGTGACAATTTATTGTTATTGTGAGCTTTCAAGACATTTCCTACTTATGGATTTTCTTGGCAAGATTTGTTCCTGGCAAGATTCATTCAGAGAGGGCTGCCTTTTTCATGGCTGAATGGTAATTCAAACCCAGTCCTAGTCCAACACACTAGTCCAGCTCCAGAGTCCTAGTGCAACACAAAAACCATGACATCACACTGTCTCTCAGTGGTGCCAACAAAGTACATTTATTTCTTTATTTTCATTCACCTTAAAAGATTATTCTCCTGAATTGTTCTGGCTTTTGAGTTTGAAAATGTGCCCAACTTGAACAAAATGGTCCATTTCCATTTTAAAAGCAAACACTGGAATAATGTATTTAAATTCCCGAATTTGAGACATCAAACATATGTCTTTTGCCAAAATGATGGAGAACAAATACTCATTGCAGTGGAGATGAGAAACTTGAGGGCCTCTGAGGAAGGAAGCTAGGGCATGGGGAGTAGAATAACCTTATGGTGGTTATGCTAATTAAATGCTCAGAACCTATCAAAGTGCAGGGAATTGCATAAGGGAGGAAAAGATTTAGTTATGCTTCAGTAGCTGTATAACATCCTGCATGCTGACTGGCTGAAACAAACCCATTTTCTGTATAATTTTGTTTAAATGCCAGTACATCCAAATATCTCAGGATGACCTTGCATCATTAACTTTCACTGAAAGGCAATTTACAGAATCAGTTGCAACTTCCCTGAATGTGCCACATAAGGAAAGAGTTTCAAAGTATATAATGCAATCATTCTAAGCTAAAAGGGAATTCATGGGAGCTGGCTTGGTGATGTTTGTTTATTTAAAGGTTCTCTAGTATCTTGTTAGTCTCTTTGCTGTTTGAAGATCAGGAAGAGAGTTTAGTCCTGTTCAGATGACAGGCCATGGACACAGGGATTGGTGAGCTTGCTGAATTTTCAGGGTCTTGACAACTCCAATATTTATTTATTTTAGAAATATCCCCAAACCATGCATTCAAAGACTCCTAGCAGACATGTTTTGTGGTTTAATTGTTGTTGGGGGAGGATCCACCCCCAAACAGTTTGAAATCATAAAACACAAGAGGCAAAAATTACTAGGAATAACCCCAAAATGGCAGTATTACTCCATGGCATTAAAAATAAACAAATAAAGGGACACTTACTTATAAGATTATCTCATGAGGGCTATTTTACAGTTTAAAAATGCTATTCTAAGGTTATTGAGCAAGAACAATTCAATGGCAATATTAAAACATCTACTTTCACATTGGTTGCAATAATGGGGCATTAACTATTCACAAGCAGTAAAAAGTACAAAAGCGTTTTTACATTCCACACATTGGCAGAAGTTAGCAGAGAGAGAAATGGGTCTTCTCTCGCTGCTGTGGGACTCTGCTCACAAGCACGACACAGGCACACTGGGACATTGGGGGATTCAGTTTAGGAGATTATCTTTCTGTTGCATTCTGGGACTTGTAGTTTAGGAAGAGCCATTTAGGATATTCAGCCAGAGAGCTCTTACGTTCACTGAACTACAAACCCCAGTGAAAGTAGATTAGCCCTGTTTTAAAAGTGTCGTGCGATAATCTACTCTGTAGAAGTTTTAATGAAGAAATATCAATAGCGCTACTGAAACATGATTGCCTTTTACATGTTTGCAATAGTGCTAATGAATCGTGATCGACAAGTCACTGATGGTTTTTATTGTCAATGAATTATTCCACTAGCATGATGCTTCCACGATGATACAAGAAAGATAGGAGGACGACATTGTGTGAAAATTTTTGCCCCGATCACACAATAATGATAGTAACAATGTTCTTCACTAAAGCTTCCTACCCTGAGTGATAATCTTCTTAATTAGTTTTTTTAAATTATCAGGTTTTTAGTTCTATCTTGTAGCAAACTTCTTGAAAACCACCTTAGTCTTATGTCAGAAGCACAACAGAATATAAATTAAATAAATTAATGCATAAATAAATAGGTTTCTGGAAGATCATAAAAGACATCGAATATAGATCTCTAGCCTAGATAGTCCCTCCAAATGACTCTCTGGAGGAGCACACTTATGTGTACCTAATTTGAATGTCCGACACATCACTGGTAAAGTAAATGAGGGAGGGAAACCTTAATCCATTTCCCTTCAACTAAGCAGCATGAAAACTATCAACTGCAAAGAAATACTGCCATTGCCAGTAATGGATAAGGTCACACCACCTGCCCGGTACAATTCAACACAGTATATAATTTTCTAGGATGTGAGGGGCTGTGCAGACAAGCCATTAAGGCCGATTTGGGGATGGAGTTGGGGCATCTGTATGATGCATGTCCTGACTCCACCCTCATGGTGCTGTGATGCTGCACACTGCTCCCACAGCATGCAGCATCATGGCTCTCCTCCGGTGCTACGTTTACTTGCTGTACAGCCAAAGGAGCGCCTTAAAGCCATGGCGCTGTGGCTATCGTGCCATTTCCAGGGTGCAAAAAGGACCCCCTTTTTGTGGCATATTTTTGCACCCTAGGAAGGCCAGATTGGGGCTGCAGCCTCTGAGATAATGGTGCTTTCACACTCTATTAGTTCCAAACAGATTTTAAAGTTCACTTCCTTGGTAGCCCTATAGGAAGAGTAACAGAAATCTGATGTCAGACTTTGCCATCTGAACATCCTTACCAATGTTGTGAGATGATAGAGAGATAGATAGATTAGATAGATAGATAGATAGATAGATAGATAGATAGATAGATAGATAGACAGACAGACAGACAGACAGACAGATAATTTAGAGATACTTTTTGTGGGGGGGAGTTGTGCAGAAATTATTTTTGCACAAAAAATAATCTTTTTGTGTCCAAATATATATGAGAAATGTTCACAAAAAGTTCTCAAATACATCAAAACAACAATCTTTGAAAACATGCAAAACATCCCATAAACTTATCCAACAGTGAGAAATCATTTTATATTTTTCTTGTATCATTCTTGTATGTGAGGTCAAAGTAAGCAAACATTTACCACCCTTCATGCCTTTACTATTACAGCACACCCAAAATTAATACATAAATAGAATAACTATATTTTATTCTACAGCATACTTCCTTTGGTTTAATTTTCAGTGTGACATATTCATTCTTTCTAGAATTAATTGCCTGATTTCAACAGAAGGGAAAATGATATTGTTACAGACATTCAAATGTCAGACATTTTGCTGAATATAATTGCTTATGTGAAAGGAGTAGGGAAAAAAACTATTAACATTACCTGACAACAGACTCTCCCAATGCCACTTGTCAGTTTACTAACTAAGGAGGTGTTATAAATCTGAATGAGAAGATGATATTCCCCTGTGCAGCAAATGTCAACAGAATCATAGCCAGCAACTGTAGCATATGGTATATCAAGTTCAACATCATATTAATCTTCCTTGGACCTCTTTAACCTGATCCCTTGAGAAATCCCAAAATTCTAGTAGTGTTGGTATCCAATGAAAGGACCTCAGAATTGATGTTATATTTGCATGACACCTGCCACCATCAATCTGTTATTGCCAGTCTCATAGTATTTCACATCGTCCAGCCCTTATTATTGATTTGTGCAGATGGGAATTCTGAGGAATCCATTCTCTATGGACAAAATCTGTGTAATCATTTTCAGTGACTATGGCCCCATACAGACAGGCCAAAATAAAGCTGCTTCAGGTCACTTTGGAGTTATGCTGTTTCAATGATGCACGCGTCCTAAGAGTCTAGAAGTTGCACCAAAGCTGTGCTCTAGTCCATAGGACAGGATCGTGGCTTTGGCGCAGCTTCCAGACTCTTTGTACGCGTGCATCATTGAAACAGCATAACTCCAAAGTGACCTGAAGCAGCTTTCTTTTGGCCTGTCTGTATGGGGCTTATAGTTCATTTGTGCACATTTTCAAACACATGTATGCATAGCCATCTAGTTTCTTTGAAATATGTGTATCGTTTTGTTCACATTCTCCCCTCCAAAACACATCACATCACAAAATCATCAGCCTTTAAGTAAATTTCTTGCTTAAGCAGGTGTTTGTTCAATATATGTGGAAATCTTTTCCCCCCCTTTTTGGTCATTGACGAGGTCAGAATTCTGTACCAGCCTTGCACAATCACCAAACTCTCTCCGCTCAAAATAATAAGAATAATAATGTTGCATCCTCACAAACATGTCAATTTGATATTCAGTGGAGAGTGGGGGTGGCAATGATGGATATGAATGTTCCCATAGCTGGATGCATAACACTGAATCATTATCTGGAACTCCCAGAGTTCCTTACAAGGTGCTGGAGGATATCTTGTTGTGCATCTATCTATAGGAACATAGCTGGATACTGATCCTCTGCCCCCCAATTTCCATTGGAAGCTACAGAAGCAATGGATATATGTCTGTGGTTCTATTTCTAGGTGAACAGCATGTAAAGGTCATTCACAAGGCATGACATGACACATAATATAGTTCCCAAGATGCAGTGTGGAAATGTACATGCACAAAATTGCAGCTCTGTGGACTGTAACTCTAGTACTACAAGTTCAAAGATCCATTGGAAAAACATCACATTAATTATTGTCAGTTCGGTTGCTGGTGGATTGATTTAGAAAACATACTGACACTTTGCAAAAATTCTTTTCAGAGTAGTCCTGAAACTCACATCCTATCCAGTCTGAAGCAAGCTTGGGTGAGCTCTCCCATCCCTAGGCAATGTTCATGTCACAGGACAAAAGAAGGCACATCACATAACCATGGGTGCCATAATCTAGAACAGTGGTTTCCAACTTTAGATCCTCCAGGCATTTTAGACTTTGGCTCCCATAATTCCTTACTTTTGACCAAGTTTTATGGTGCTTCTGGGCTCTGAAGTCCAAACCAAATGGAGGACCAAAGTTGGGAACCACTAGTCTAGAAAGTTACTTCAACAAAGGGAATAGTATGAGTTTTGTATTGTTTCCCTGTGTCTCTGTTTCATCTGCAGTATTCTGTTTTCCAGAAGAGGATGGAACTCCTGATGTAGAAAAAGTGTGCATAGTGTTCATATCTTCCCACACTATTTTTCTCTCTTCCTGGTGAAATTAAAGAAGCATGGGTACAAAAGACAGAAGTTCTTCATGTGTCCTGGACCCACATGCCATTATTATTTCAAAATATGGCTTGATAATTGATAATGCAACTGTTGACAATTGTTGGGGAAAGCCCAGGGACTGTCATCTTTTTATGCAGTATTATTGATATAAATGTGAATTTGACAGATTTTGTGGCTGGAAGAATTAACAACAAAGACACATTTCCATTATAATATTTGTGTGCCTTTCTAAAAAAATTAGATGTATTACAAAAAGCATGGATGTTTCCCTTCAGCAGAAGTTAATGAGATAATGATTAATTTCCTGAAGACATACAAGGATTTTTTTTTGACATTTGTACCATAAAATGTGCTTTGGGTGACATCTATTAATAACATGAGTGAAAAATACAGTGATTTAGTTGTACAATATTTGTAGCGCTACCATTGACTGGTTAAAGTCCTGGAAGATTGCTATTTTACATAAGGATATACAGCAGGAACAATAAATTTACCAAGTGCTGGGAGCATTATCTCCAGAAGTTTATTCATGGATTAAAAATATATATATCAGAATTTCATGTTACATCAGAATATATACTCATGTGGTACAAGTGAAGAAATATTTTACAGCAGAGAGATATAGCAATGCAGCAACATGACACTAGATTCTGGGATAAAATTCCACTAATTTCCCTAATCCATGCAAAACCAAGTCTCCCAGTCATGGCATGCCATGGGCCAAAGATCAGAGCTGTTTCATCCCTGATTTCAGAGCTCTAATGCCAGGAGAGGTAAAAAGACCAGGGACTTAGAGCCTTATTTCATGAGAAAAGAAAGAAAAAATTGAGCAGGAGAGAAGTGGCTTTCTCCATGCCTTTCCACATGACATTTTAGTGCTTCCATTCTTGTTCCAGATGGAGATGGTCATCAAAGCATGCCTTTTGCCAAATGGACTTTTTCAGCATGACAGAAGGCATGCTTTTATGACTGTCTCCCTTGTAAAGAGAACAGAAATGCTTTAAAGGCATGTGAGGAGTCATGAAAAAAGCCACTACTCTCCCAATCTGTTTCAGCTTTCTTTTCTCATGGATAAGGCTGATGGGGTGAGAATATTGGGGGGGTGGGGTGGTCAGTGGTGCCTAAATCTAATTTGTTACCAGCTTTTAGAATGTTTTCAGTCATCATTTTTTTAAATGTAAAAATGTATTGTCACCAAGTCTATCCATACTATTTGGGCTGGGATACAGTTTGGGGACCCTCTTGTGCTCCCCTCTTCCATGATATTCTAATCTTCTACTACCTCCATATCTCCCTTTGCCCTGTATGATTCCAGGGGCTGCTCCCTTAACCTGTGTACCCCTTCCCTCCTCTGTAATACACATCTTTCCTATATTAGGAGAACAGGACAGAGGCTATTAAAAACAGCAGCACAAACAGACAGACAGACAGATAAAACAACAACAGGAATGCTCAATGTAACAGGGCCTTGACTCTGCCAGAAAAGGGACAAGCCTTTGCCCTCTCTACTCAGTACAAGCCACTTGATTCAGGGCCTCAGTTCTGCAAAGAGCCCAGTCCACTATATGATATCCCCTCAAAAAAGGAGTCCTGGTTTTATACCTCAGCCAGGCCAGGCAAGGCAGCTGAGTTGGATGACAAGCAATGCCTGCTAGTCAGGGCCTCAGTCCTACAACAGCCCAGTCCACTGATGGAAGCAGAGGTCCAAGGCAGCAGCAGAAACATGGCCTCCTATCTGTGGCCTCTGTCTTTCCTCTGGGTGTTGCATGGTGGGCCCCCAGCAGAAGTCCTGGTTTTATACCCCAGCCAGGCAAGGCAGCTGAGCTGGATGAAAGCAGTGCCTGCTGAGGCACGGTATGCCTACTTGGCTGTTTTTATTATCTTGGAAGTAGCTAAGATGGCTGCCACCAATAAAGACTGCTATAGTTTCCAAGGCACAGGTTCCACTGAGCAAGGGAAAGAGGGATGAGTCAAAACAAAATGATCCTGATGTTTCACTAGTCCAATATCATTAAGAATTTTAGCACTTTTAGTACAACTCCTGGATAATAATAAAGGAGGCTCATTGGAAATTGGTGGAAATCATTTTCTGCACAGATGGCTACATAAGACGACTGTGTTTGTGTTGTTTATTTTTCCTTCTCTGTTCTGTTTGCATGACAATTCTTTCTTGGTGCGAACTTAGTATTACATGCAGTGTGATTAATCCAGTTTTAAATCAAAATTAGATTTATCCATATGTACATACACACAGGGAATACTTTTGTATGATGTTTGCAACCTTTCTTTGTTTGTTGAATGTCTGAGAAACATTCAGTGTAGGAAAGATATTGATTAACTGCCCCATTGTATATTTCACAGGGAAGGTAAATGACATTTTAAACTCTCCCCCCTCTCCCCATCCCTCAGTTATGCACTTTCTAACTGTGAGGTACCCTTTCTGCTTAAATTTGAAGAGTTGTCCCTGGCACTGCAGAAGATAAACATGGCTGTGATGTTTGACATACAAAAAGCATCAGTGCCTATTAGTGATAAACACTATGTGCTCGCTTGAACTGATGGATTGAATTACTTGCATTAAACACAAAGGCAAGGTGACAAGAGGATGGGGAAAAAGCAGTAATCTGGAAGGTTTTTTTCCTCCCTTAGCACACCACTGGCAACTGAAGTGGCTTTTTGTATTATTTTTGAAAGAAAGAAAGAAAAGTTGTCACTAGCAATTGATTCTAAGGAAGGGATGTATGACAAAAGATTAAAAAAATATATCCTCAAAACCCAGTACTCTCCTAACTGTCATATTGTGATTGGATTATTTTTTCGGCCAATCTCTCTGTGGAGAAGTGCCAACCATATATATATGTGTGTGTGTGTGTGTGTGTGTGTGTGTGTGTGTGTGTGCATGTATGTGTGTGTAAACATCCATAACCTGGTTAAGAAAACAAATATTTCTGGAGTCGGTATAAGACACACCAAGTATTGTTGGCATTAAAAATACTGTAGTTTAAAGCATCCATATATCCTCTATTCAGGTGAAACTGTTGTAAGGGAAGAGTGGAATAAAAGTAGCAGTAATTCTGAATTAGAGACTTGTAACTGTGGATACTTGAGCATCTCACTTGTTACTCCAAAATGAATCCTTTTGGAACAGTTTGAAGGAGAGCTCACAAAACACTCTCTGCTGCTCCCATTTCCCCAACTAACCTGAAAGGTAAAAAGCAAAGATGGAGGTGATGGTAGAGATCTTTCTCCTTGAGGAAAATGAGGAAAATGGCATCAGTTATCTCCCCTACAATTTGTACTTCAGATTCCTTTCCTAGCAAGGAATGGGAATTCTCCATTGGAGGCTCTGCTCTCTTTCTCTGCATGTGAAAAACAGGACTTGGGGAAGAGGTGGTGGCAATGCAAATAGGGTCAGGATGGAGTAAACTCTGCTCAGTCCTCTATATTCATGAATTCTGCATCCTTGGATTCAACCATCCAAGGGTTTAAAATAAATCTTTAGAAAATCCAGTAGCTATGTAGTGAATTCCAACCTTACCCCCCCCCCCAGCCATTCAATCCTCAATTCTCTGGTCAGCAGCCATTGTGATTGATGGGAATCTGTTCCCCTTTCTCTCAGGAAGTTACTGGCAAACATTCCCAGCCCCTTATGGAAGCAATTTCTTCTGTGGCTGGCAGAAACAGGGTCTGGTTGCAATTCCATCTCATGCCAGAGGTCCCTCACATGAGGTGAAAACATCAGCCCACTGCTTCTTGTGCTACAGTGATAGGGGATCAGACTTCCATCAGTTGCAGTGGTGCTAAGTGGGGAATGAGGGATTTTCACAAATGTGTAACACTCGATCATGCATTCATAGCTACCCAAAATGATTCTGGCCATTATATCTCTAGACCCAGTGTGCTGTAGTGCTTTGAGTGTTGGAGTAGGACACTGTGAGACCCTGGGTTGAAATCTCTGATCAGCCATGGAAACCCACTGGAGGACCTTAGACAAGTTAAACTCTCCCAGTGTTAAATGAAAGCCAAAGGCAAACTGAATAAATCTTGGTAAGAAAACCTAAGATAGGGTCATCATGAGGTGGAGAGAGAGAACTAGAGAGAGTGTCAGCCAGTGAGCTATAAATAGGGATGTCAGACTTAGTTCTGCCTTGACTCAGTTCATCTAAAAATTATATTTCTTAGTTGAAACCTTCATTTTAAAGTGCTGGCGAAAGTCACATGATTTTTTTTTTTGAAAAATGTATTTGTTAGGGAGTATGTCTAAATTTACAATCTGATTCCAAAAAGCAAATTATATTCCCTTTGCGTATGTTCAGGGTTTTAAAAAACTGATTGCATGTTTAAAGAGTAAATCATGAGCTTGCAAACAGGTTATTCAAGTGGTGCCTGGCACAAATTATATGCTGAATGTGCTTCGGTGATGCCATTAGGATTGGTGTCACCTGGTTCTGGTGTCTAAAAAGGGCTGCTGGGGGAAGCAGTGATGGACTGCTCATCCCTCTCTCCTCTCCTGCTTTTCTGCTCCTGGCCAGTGGCCCAGCACTGGCCAGACCAGAAAGGGCTGCTGGGGGTCATCCGGACAAGTGAGGCAATGGTGGGGCTTTTCATTTGGACTTCTCCATCACCTTGGCAACTGTGGCAGAAAGCAGTGGAGAAGCCAGACTGGGCATGCACATGCCCCTTCTTCTGTGGTTTCCTGACAACTCCTTCCAGGTATGTAGCAGCTGCTTACCCAGCTGCTTACCCAGCAGCCATGCCAGACCCAGAACAGAAGTCACCACATCCTATTCTGGATCTGTTGTGAATACTTGCACAGCAGCTGGCCACACCCAGAAAGGAAGGCACCACATACCCCAACAATGACAAAAGTGGGGTGCTACTGCCTCTGAGAAGCCTCTTCCAGGTTTGGTATGGCTGTTCCAATGAGACAATGATCTTTCTTACTTGCCTAGCAACCAAGCCCATGCCATCAGATATACCACCCCACTGGGTGTACACCTCTCCAGGGTGTCACACAGTGTAGTCCACACCCCCAGACTCCTAGTGACACCCCTGAAGTGCTGCCTCCTATATTTGCCTAAAAGGTTCCGTAGGAAAAAGAATAAATGTCATTGATTCAAAAAGAAAGGGTGGAGGAAAATTCTATATTTTTACAGAAGGAACCATCTATGCCATTGTCATTATAATACCACAAACTGACCTGTAATATCAAGAACCAGCTGAATTGGGGGAGAGGGTGTGTGGAATTTAATTCTTTCTGCCACTTTGGCAATTACACCATGTGACTGTGAAGAGGAGGTCATCAACACTGTTCCCTTTGCAGTGTAATGTAAATTTCATTCCATGGTGGCATCATTTAACTCTCCATTTGCTCTAATGAGAGCAATTTGATTGGAATTAAATTTAGTTTTATGGTAGTTGCAGTACTTCTGCAGCTAAGGCAAAGGTGAACCATGTACTTTGTGAACTCAAATAAAGAAGAAACTGAGTAAAAGGGGAGGAAAAAGCTAATATATGACATACCATGTTCAGCAAATATATCAAAGCATTAATAATCCAACAAAGACCATTTTGATGCATTACACACTTAGTGAAAGAAAGTATAAAAGGACTTAATGTGCTGAACACACCTAACAGCCAAGATGCATATTTGGACCAATCCAATAATCACTTTTATGTTGATTAATATTGTTGTTATGTGTCTTCAGGTTGTTTCCAATGTATGATGACTCTAAGGTGAATGTATCAGCATTTTCTTGGTGAGTTTTTTCAGAGTGGGTTTGCCATTGCCATCCTCTGAGGCTGAGAGAGTGTGACTTGCCCAGTGGTTTTCCATGGCCAAGCCAGGATTTGAATACTGGTCTCCCAATGTCTACTCCAATGTTCAAACCATAATCGACGCCGGAAGTCCCCGTTCCATTCCCCAACCATCCCAAAAGAGGAGATTTTTGGGAACTGTTCAGAACAGTTCTTGAAACTTTCTTCCTCTGGGATGGAACAGGGATTTCCTGTGTATGGTAAAATGCGTCCCTCAATCGTTCTGTTCCCTTCCTGGCCCCTTTTGTACTCTTCCAGGAGCCCTGTGCAATTGCATAGATCATGAAAGGCTATGGAATTCCCTTAAAGACATGCGAGTGACAACACATCTGATAGTTCTGATGAGGAATCTGTACTCAGGACAGGAAACTGCTGTCAGAACAGGACACAGAAACAGAATGGATCCCAATTGGCAAAGGGGTCAGGCAAGGCTGTATCCTTTCACCCTATCTGTTCAACTTGTATGCAGATTATAAGAAAAGCAGGCTTGGACACAGAAAATGAAGGAGTGAAAATAGGAGGAAGAAATATCAACAACGTAAGATATGCAGATGACACTGTAGTACTAGCAGAAAACTGCATAGATCTGGAACTAAGGAAGAAAATGCAAAGGCTGGCTTAATCTAGAACATAAAGAAAACAAAAAATAATGACAGTTAAAATATACATCAATTTAAAAGGACAAATAAGATGTATACATATTAAAACAATCCACATTTAAAATTCACAATTTAAAAATCATCCGGATAAGCCTGCTTGAAGAGGCTGGTCTTTAATGCTTTAACTTTTTAAAAAAATCTGAACAGTGTATTCATCTGGTAGTATTCAAAGATATACCCCTGGGCTAACAGGGGTTTTATATTGTTGCTGTACTGTTATATTGTATTGTTTTTATTGGAATGTTTGATTGTATTTTATTATGATGTAAACCGCCCTGATCTGCGGAAGGGCGGTATAAAAATATATTTTTTAATTATTATTTATTATAGCCATGTTAGTCTGTAGAATCAGTATGTAGAAAGATCTTTTAGCACCACTGAGACTAACTGAATGAAAGACGTTGGCAGTATGAGCTTTTGTAGACTAAAGCCTACTTTCTCTGGTGCATATGTATTAATCTGTCTTATCTCTTCTGGCAGATCATTCCACAATCTAGGAACAGCTGAAGAAAAATGACTGTGATTTGCATTTTTAATTGGGTACCTTGCTTAAAAGTATGTATGCAAGGTCTTACATACATTTTTAAAACTTTTTCTGAAATGTATCTCTTGCCCTGGACACATGTAGATATGTCTGAGTTTTATCCCATTGGCAATAAAGGCAGTGTGCACAAGAAATATTGTTATAGTGAAATACATACTAGGTGTTTCCCCCCTCATCCCCTGTACAAGAAGAATTTGATCACCAGGTTTGTTAGAAGTAATATAATTAAATACCTTTAAACTTCTGACCATCTATCCTACACTAATTTCCCACTCATTGAAAACCTCTCAAAATGCAGGGTAGAAGCCTCCTTACATGGAGTCTTTTAGCAATTATTTTGGGAGACCATGGAAATACTTGCAACATAACTAGGGACAACACATTGAGTGGGTTCCTAATTGCCACAATATGCATTTTTTTCTAGGAAAAATCAATTGATAATTTTGCCTCACACAATAAGGGTGTATGGATGAGTTCACATATTCTTTTTAAGGAGATTTGCTGTCCCTGAGCATCAGCATCTTTGTGATTCTTTTGTGGTTAATGTTTATGTAAATGTATCCTCACAAGGCAAAAGAGCTTTACAAGCATGAATATTCTCCACTGAAAGTCTCTGTTGGCCTGGGGAACAGAGAGATGATGCCCATTATACACAGAGAGATTCCATCATTAAGGAAAATGATCAAAATAACTGGGTTGGTATTTACAGAGACAGCGTCCTTTACAGAACAGAACACTGGGGACGTCTGGTATTTTTGTGATAACCTGTTTACTTACAGACGGGCCACTAAATAGCTATCATGGGGGTGCAAAAATCAAAACACAACAGGCAGCCAGGCAGGAAATTCTACTCCCAGAGCCATATCAGACCCTGAAATTCAAAAAGCTGCTTCTCACAGAACTCTTAGCAGAATCTGAGTCCAAATTCAAACTGCTATGGGCTGTTTTTGTTTTTAACCTGCTTTTAGGCCTTGCCAGGCAAGCTTGTGATTGATTTTCATTTTGTCACTTCACTGGAGCCTTCATTTCAGACAGACTTTGCTCAGCAAGGAGGCAATGTAAGGGTAGGGTGGCCAAATGTAAAAGAGAATAGAGCCCCTGCATCTTTAATACAGGGAGCCCCCACTTATTTGATAGGTTAGGGAACAGAGCACTTTTCAAAAAGAGAAATAATTGGAATGTGGAATCAGTGTGTGCTCTGGTCTCTAACCTGTCAAATCAGTGGAGTACCCAAAGAAAAAGGTCGAACAGAAAAGAAGGTAATCTCCCCCCCCCCCCCCCCCCCCCCAGACGGATAGGCATCCCTTGCACCCAGGAGGTTGTATTTTACGATATCCATCCCTTGCACCCAGGAGGTTGTATTTTCCGATATCCATCTGCCCCACTACTCTGGTACAGGCTGACTTTTCATGCTAGCCTTGTGTTGGCTGGGCAAGGAGGGGGAATTACCATCCCAGCTCCATTCACTTTACCTTTGTGTGTGTGTTTGCAAGCACACATATATGTGTATGCACCTCTGCCAATCCCTGGAGTGAAGGGAGTAGGTTGACCAGAGGTGGAACTGGAGAGGCTGACAAGAGCAGTGGAGGCACACATGCATACATAGACATGCACAGGTAGGGTGAGCAGTGCTGGGACAATAAGTAGCATAATGGTTTGAGTGTTGGACTATGACTCTGGAGACCTACTCAGACATAAAACCCACTGGATGACCCTGGGCAAGTCACATGCTCTCAGCCTCAGGGGAAGATAATTACAAACCTACTCTGAACAAATCTTGCCAAGAAAACCCCATGATAGTTTTGCCATAGGGTTGCCATAAGTTGGAAATGACTTGAAAGCATATAACAGCAACAACAAGCTTCGCCAGCATGAAGGACGAAAGGAGATGGGCTGAAGCAAAGAAAGGAGAGCAGCAGAAGAAACAGCAGTAACTGCAGCCACGCTTTATGGAGGGAAAAAAGGAAGGTGGGGAAATCATGTCAGGTGATGAGTCCCCTTGCAGGACTACATCTCTGTTAATTTTAACTCAGGCGCGCAGAGCCTCTAAGAGGAGTGAGGATGGTATTGTAGGCTGTTAGCCCCACATTTCCTCTCTTCTCTGTCTTGTGTGTGCCACTGCTTTGACCCTGTTTGACAAGCCGCTGTTTTATTCTAAAATATAACCAGATTCCGTTAATTCAATGTGTCATCAAAACAGTGGACAATGCATTGAATGTACAGGTTCTCGGTATAATTTAGAATGGTTAAAATGGTGAGTCATAGGAAAGTAGGTTGTTGGAAAGTGGGGGACTCCTGTAGCTGTATAGAAAAGGAAGTTTTAGAATGTGCTGCTTGATATGCCAGCCACACCTGCTGAAATTGCTTGCTTATTTGTTTGTTTGTTTATTGTTGTTTTGTTGTATGCCATCAAATAATTGAAGTCATATCCAACTTATGTTAACCCTAAGTCAAATCTATCATGGGATTTTTATGGCAAGATTTGTTCAGAGTAGGTTTGACATTGCCTTCCTCTGAGTCTGAGAGTGTGTGACTGGCCCAAGTGCATCCAGTGGGTTTCTGTGGCTGGGCAGAAGCCTGAGTTTAGAAGTCTAATCTCTAGGGTCTAGTGCAACACTTAAACCACTATGCCATGCTGACTCTTCTCTCTTCTATACAACAGTAGTCCTTGTCCTCTTTTGCCCGAGTTACCCTATTCAAATTGATCAGCTTAGGGACACAATACTTTTACTATGGTATAAACATATGCCAGCAGAGCTACATGATACAATAGCTGATTTGGGCCTTCAGGTCTAATGGAAGAATTTGGCCTTCATTCAGTTCAATAGGTTTCATTTAAAAAAACAACAACTGGTGGACTGATTCTGTGAGTTTTTTCTTATTAGCAGTTCATCTAGCAGGTATCCACTCATCCCTTATGTTCTCAGCTCCCATACGAGGCCATCCACTGTGCAGGAGACACTACTTCTCACTGTTCTACTAATCCTTGACATAATGTGAGCTTGAGCACTAGGAGCTATGCTTCAGAACGCACTGTTGGGATGGAAAGAATTGTTTTTTTTAAAGTATGTGTCTTGAGCAATGGGAAAATAAATCATTTGTGGGTTGTGTATTTTATTTTATTTTTTTACAAAGAACAAAATGCTGTTTTCTGTGCAACCCCCTCCCCCCTCAAAAAAATCCAAATAACCAAACAAAAAACCCGTGTGTGACTTTTGTGCAGAATAAGAATTTTCCATGCAGGAAGCAGTATTTCCAAAACTATATTGACATGCAGAAATAATGACCACCAGTTACTCAGTAACCTCTCCTCTCTCACCTCAAATCTGATGGAAACATCATTCACACATGTTCTGATCATGAAAAGAATGACTCTCCTTCTCCCCAGGTAGCTGATGCCTAAGTAATTTGGAAGGAGGAGTTCCCATTGTTCAATAATACCATTATAATGACTCTATAACAATTTTAAATATGGCACAGTAAAGAGTGGTGACTATTCTGTATTCACTATCACTTTTCGGTCACAAATTTGATACTATTGCCATGACCAGAACATTTCCCCACAACCTATTTTATTGGGATTTAGTTGCATGAGGAGCAGATATATTCTGATGGCAATCAAAGCATGGGTGAATGATGGCTGGGGCTAGGAGTATAGCTAAAAGGTGAGGAATTACGGTAAAGAAATTAGGACCTTTCTTCAGTCTCCAAATTCCTAGCATTGTAGTAATGTGCATCTTCAACTGAGCTCTTAGAAATAGAGTTTAGACAGCCAATAAAATAAAATAAAATAAAAGCCAGGCAAAGTTCCAAAGGACAGTGAACATGGCAAGTATTAGAGTCTTCAATGTCTTACTCTCTGCAGTGCTAGAAATGTGGGGTCTGTGGGGAAGTTTAATATGGAAGGCAGGATTCTTATGGGGAAATAATGTTGTCACTGTAGTTGTTGTGGGAATTCAATTTGTTTCTGACTTATGGTGACCCTACGGTGACTCTATCATGGGATATTTTTGGCAAGATTTGTTCTGAGGAGGTTTGCCATTGCCTTTCCCTGAGGCTGAGAGAGTATGACTTGCCCAAATTCACCCAGTGGATTTCATGGCCAAGCTGCGAATCGAATCCTGGGCTCCAGAGTTGTAGTCCAACACTCAAACCACTACACCATGCTGGTTGTCCCACACACAAACCCAGCTAAATTGGGCCAATCTTTTTAAGCTTTTGGAAACCTTCCTTCCACCTTTCCTTTCACCAGGGAGTGCTGGGA
>NC_056522.1:130555389-130593870 GCF_019175285.1 Sceloporus undulatus | reverse complement strand
CTGCCTGCACTTACTATTTCTCATCTACACAGACTGAAGAAAAAAAATAAACAACCAAAAACACCTTCCCAAATTTTAGTGCAAAGGTGACAAAGGAGGTGGTCATACTGCCCTTAAGGGTCCTATGAGAATCAATGCCCCCCATGGGATGCAGATAGGTAGATAGATTTTTCATATGTTATTTTGCTGCAGTACAGTTGCTCTTCATCTATATTACTTGTGTTGTATGTATTGTAATAGAGTAGGCCCTTGGTATCTGCTAGAGTTTGATTCCAGGACACCACCACAACTCGTCCCATGGATTCCAAAGTACATGGATGCTCAAGTCCTATTATATACAATGACATAGTAAATTGATAAACTTTATATAAATTGGCAAAAGTTATAAATTGGCAATTTCCCCCCCAAAAAATCAAACTGTGTATGATTGAATCCATGGATACAGAGGGCCGCCTGTAGTTAGTGGCCTTGCTTAATTACACTTCATTTTGTCAAGTTTACTGCAACTGACCATGTTCCAGCATGATTATAATTATTATTTTTCATTGTACAATTCATCTAGCATTGTTTATCACTATAAGGGATGTTCTTATTGTTTACTTTAATTCCCCTACAATTCACACTGCTTATTACTTTTGAAATTGTATTGCAAGGTTGGAGTCATTCTCAGGGAAATACTAAAAAAAATAAAATAAACCCTCATAGCTCAGGGCTATAAACGGAAATCCTCTTACTGTTCTTAACTCTCTCGGTAGGAGAGCCTTTTCATTTTATGATCTTCAATCTCTTGGATATATGAATATAAAAGACTCTGATGACCCCATCCCCTTCCTTTCCATAAGAAGAACAAAATCAAGGTGTCAAGACCTCTGGCCATTCAGAGTATTTGGGAGAAATTCTTTCCCTATACAGTATACAGAAATATGATCTGTTTCTCATGGGAACAGCTTAGCAATCTGCAACCTAAAAATAACCAAAAAGGAAAAGAAAAGGGGAAAAAAAAGGATGAGAGCTGAACATTTAAAATAGAAACACACAGAGAGAGAATTACTGAAAGCATTGAAAATGAAGTCACTCAAGTGAATACTAAAGGAAATGCTGAATGTCTCCTGTTATTAGTTTGGGTACACCTGACACAAGAAGAATACAAGTCAGATTCTCTGTGCGTAACACTGAAATTGTACAGGCAGATCAGTAGTGGGCTCGGACATAGAATCAAAGATTGCATGCATGCAAGCAAAATGTGTTCAGCACAGAGCTCTGGACGATGACTTGTTTCTTTCTTTCACTTCATGAAATACAATTTAATTGTGGGATCCTGAAGATTGGAAACAAACCTTCTGTAACTATGGTGTTGATGACATTCTTAGAATAAACAGATTGCATTCTGTCATTGCAGTTAGAGATAAAACCAGTGCATTTTAATGTCACAATAGATGAAACAAAGTGATAAAAATTTCATTCAGTAAGAACATAAAAGTGTGTATGTGAAGGCTAAGGAACAGGAACCTAATATAGATACTTGTGTTCTACTGACAAATCTGCTGCAGGTTTACTGAACATCAAGGCCCAGCTTTTTAATAACATAGATGATATAATGGTTATGTTTTTTTCTAAGAATACCAAGGAGCAATCTTTCATGTAGTTCAGCCACTGGATGGACACACACACGCACGCACGCACACGCACACACACACACACACACACACACACACACAGAGAGAGGCTTTTACAAGTACAATTACAAAGAAAGGTGGGATAGGAAACAAGAAAAAAAGAGAGAAAGGGGAATATATAAGATATGAGTAAGGGGTGGACATATACATCAATATAAGCTGACCATTTTTCTAAAATACATTTTCTTAATATTGGCTATACAGTCGGCCCTTCTTATACACAGATCTTTTATACACGGATTCAAGCATCCATGGTTTGAAAATGTTAAAAAAGTATAAACCTTATCAAACCTTGATTTTCCATTTTTTTAATAAGGGACACCATTTTGCTATGTCATTATATTTAATGGGACTTGAGCATCCACTGATTTTATTATCCATGGGGGATCTTGGAACCAAACCCCAGTGTATAACAGGTATGAATAAATGGAATATAGGTTGAGTTTCCCTTATCTGGAATTCCAAAATAAAAAATGCTACAAAAATCAAAACCTTTTTTTCATGGGTAGCTGAAATAGTGACACCTTTACTTTCTGATAGTTCAGTTTACATAAACTTTGCTTTATGCACACAATTATTTAAAAAATGTATAAAATTACTTTCAGGCTATGTGTATAAGGTGTATATGAAACACACATAACTAGATTTGGGTCCCATATTCAAAATATCTCATTATGTACATATTTGCTAATACAGGTGTTACAAAATTGAAAAAAACTATCAAAAATACTTCTGCTCCCAAGTATTTTGGCTAAGGGAGACTCAACCTGTACATCAATTTGCCTTGTGATCAGACAAATAATTCTCAAACAGAATTAGTTATATTTCTATTACAGACAGTAGATAGGTACTGTTATGGTTACATTTTTAAAGTAACCTTTTATCACTGTTTGAAAAATGAATGCTTACAAGAGTGGCCTGTGGTACAAAACACACTTCCATCCAGTTTATTGTTCCCTTAACATCCACAACGAAGCACAAGGCAGAGCATATGTCAGCGTCTGAACCATATGTATTTTTTGTCCTCAACTATTTTGTCTGCTCACAACCATAGTTATAAAAATAACTAAGATGGTACAGTTATACCACAAAGATTAAGGTCAAGCCACACATTATACCTTGTTATGCTAGAGTCATAATTTAAGTTAATCATACCTTTATTACAGTAAAATAATTGTTACCAATTAAAATTATTACTAGTTTTTGCCAAATCTAAGAAACAGAAGGACAAATGACAACAAAATGGGTGGACACAAGAGGATCAAAGCTGAAGGAGTGTGTTTGTGTGTGTGTGTGTGTGTGAGAGAGAGAGAGAGAGAGAGAGAGAGAGAGATATTTTCAGGAGAGTTAACTATACATGGCAAAGTTCACTATGAATTTCTTCAGGACAAATTCAAGAGCAATACATTTGTTGCAGTTATGTTTTTATGCATTATAATAACTATAGCAATAAATAGCCATTCCTTAATTTTAAGTGAATGGATTTGCGTGCCCTTTCCATGCATATTAAGCTTCTATAGGTCCTTGTAATTACTGCTTCTATTAGTCATTTAGCATGTCAGAATCTATTACTTGCTCAGAATGTGACTTTCTAAACATGTCTGTATACAGTTTCTCTGTGTTCAGTGAATAAGCTTTTATGAAATATGAGTGCTGAAGGAAAAATTACTCAGATGGTGTACTGGGGAAAACTCTTCTTGGTGTGTTTTTGGTCTTGTTAAGCTATACAGTCTGGAATCTTTTTGGGATAGCTGAATTACAGCACTATCCAAAATACTATAGAGCTAAAAAGTTCAAATTATTTAGTCTGGTTAGAGGAATGCTCTCATAAGGTAGAATAACAGAGAGCAATAGACACAAGAGAAAGCTTTTCCAGAAAAATAATAATCAAATATTAATAAAGTATAACTGGTTAGTTGTAAAGTACTCTTACAAATCTGAGAGATGGCAAGAAGGAGTTGAAAGAGTGAGAGAAACGGATGAGAAGACTGAAATACTGTAGAACAAAAGTTAAGAAAAGAAGAGGGTGCTTCACTTGAGCTTCATTGCAGGACAAGAAGCAATGGTACCAAGATACAAGGCATAAATCAACCAGGAACTCATGAACATGAATAAGAAATGAACATTTTAGGGAGTAAGGGATGTGGTGGGGAGAGAGAAGGGGAAAATTGTGTTCATGAGACTTCTTCAGAGAAATATGGATTTCAGAATAGAAAATAAAAGGTGAGAAAAGAACAGGAATGGCTTTTCTACTTTAGTGTCCTTGGCTTCATTAACTAGGAAAAAGGATAGGGATCCACATTCTCTTGAATTTTCTGGTGGGCACAGCCTTTGACTGCATAGACCACAAAAAGCTATTGGATTGCACTTAAAGAGCTGGGTGTGTCAATATATTTGATTGTCCTGAGGCATAATCTATATTCAGGAAATTAAAGCATATGCTGATTTTCTTCTGAATTCTCTGAAGCACTCCATTATACATGGTATATCTGCAGTGAGGTCCCTAGTACCTCTTCCTTTCCTGACCCCTGCTTGTACTGCTGGGATTTACTGCTCTAAATGTGGTAGGAGTTTCTACTGGAGAATTTTGAACATAACTTTGCTTACACTTTTTTTGGATTGTAAGCCTGAGGGCAGGGAACTGTCTAATTAAAAATAATAATTGTAAGCCGCTCTGATAGCCTTTAGGGCTGGAGGGTGGGGTATAAATACCTTAAATAAAATAAAATAAATAAATACATGAAAAATCAATGCAATGCAATTTTAAATACTCCTCTCTAAACTGCTGGTCCCAGGATGCAATAGGATGGAACCATGGCAGTTAAAGAGAAATAATAGTGCAATAATTCTTTAGTATAAATAGACCCAGGCCACAAAGGATGCTGACTCAGGCCACAGTTGCAGTGCCTCTCGATATGAAGTCCAGGAGGCAAATTTCAGTCATGGAAACAAATCTTAGGTGTTAGACAATACATGTTTTACCTATGTGAGATGGCCTTAAAGCATAGGTATCTATCTCTACCCATTCATTGGATGGCAGATATTCCTGATACTTGCAAATGTGATTATGCAATAGAGCAATGTACCAAAAAAAGCTAGGAGTGACCAAAGGGTATGCGGAGAGGAACACTGCTTGCATGGAACATTGCTTACATTTGGAATCAAGAAGGAGGTGTACCTGCCTTGGCAACAATGGTTCAAGAACAGCATGGGAGGGGTGTCCAAAGGGTTTGTGGTGAGCCTCATGCTTCTTTGCTGTCACTGTCTTGTTCACTTTTCTTTACTCTGCCAGTTCCAAATACAAGTCTGGAATGGCTCTTGAAACCAGTAAATTCTCTACAGCCTATTTTTCAGGCTTCTTCCCAGATCATGTGTTCTCACCCAAACTCTAAAGCATGTATCCCATAACTGCAGCCATGTGTCTAAAATGGTTTTATATTCACAAAGGGTCTTTTGACACAGACCAACTAGAATGTCTAATTGATCTAAGCACCAACTCATGGGTTGCTACCCAGGATACAGCCACATTTATTTCCTTTTAATTCCACTTTCCTTTCAATATGGGAGCTCAAAGTGACTTACAATGTAATTTAAAACAGGATAAAATAAATAATACAAAGTGAACAAAAGAGAAAAATTACATCAAAAATATAAATTTATAACAGTTCAAAAAGCAACTAAAATGTAAAAATGACAAAAAAAAAATGCAGCATATCTATGTTAAAGGTTCTTCCTGTGGGTTAAGAAGACGTTATTTGTCTGCCAGGGGAAAGAGGGCTAAAAAGAGTGGAACAACCTGTCCTCATGTGGTATTTTGGTGCAAGAAAGAGAAATCCCTTCCTAGGAATCTTAAAATTCAGATAAGCTCATCTAGGGAGATAGTCTTTTTGGAGCTTTTTGGGAGATAGTCTTTCAGATAGTCTTTACTGAAACTATTTAGGGCTTTATATGCCAGTATAGCCATAGTGTCAGTTGTACCACTTAAGACAATCACGCCTCCCCACATAGTCACACATTGAGCACTTATCTACAGGTTGAGTCTCCCATATTCATGGCCCATCTCCATCAGGGCTAAACTCAAGAAGAGCCCTCCCTCCATAGTAACTGTCATCATTTGGCCTGGGAGGGAGTGAAAAGGCAGACCCATCTCCATCAGGGCTAGCCTCAAGAAGAAGAGTATGTTTTTATTTTTATATTTATGTATTTTTATTGCTATAACCTGCCCAAATTCCTTGTGATTGGGTGGGCTATAAATAAATCATATATTATTATTATTATTATTATTATTATTATTATTATTATTCAGAAATCTAAAATTCAAAATATTACAAAATCCAAAACTGCCTAGTGGTTGCTAAGATAGTGACACCTTTGTTTTCTTCTGGTTCAGTGTTTACAGGCTATGTTCCATGTAAAGAATTATTAATAAATATTGTTTATATAATTACCATTCGGTATGTATCAGGTATATAAGGTGTGTACAAAACATAAATGAATTTCATGATTAGACTTGGGTCCCATTTCTAACATTTCTCATTATACATATGCAAATGTTCCAAAATCTAGAAAACTCCAAAATCCCAAACACTTCTGGTCTGCAGCCCTTCAGATAAGAGAGACTCAGCCTGTAGTGGAACACTGGCTTTTTGGAGGAGGCAATGGGGGCATTCTGGGAAGCAAGTAATCCTTTTTCTGCTTGCTCAGCAGAGTACATATAGAATTGCCTAATGGAGCACAGAAAAACATCCTCCTAGTTCTTCCAAGATAATAAGAAAAACAGTGTCATTTATGACTATTATTGAAAAAATTTCTTTAGAAAACACCACAATTGTTAACAAACATTAAAAAAATAAATAAATAGAACTTCCTGAATTTCTATAGTTCCAAAGAACTCTGCACAGGTTATTCCTATTTCCCATATCATCAACTGGAGATATCTATACTTCAGATTCAATGACATTTGGCAGTAGAATTTAATTCCTTTGCTGTTGCAGTCTGCAGTTCTGATTCCTTCAGATTTTTACTAGATAGATAGATAGATAGACAGTAGTAACCAGTTAAGGCAAGTTGGGATTGTACTTGTCTCTGTGATGAATAGTACAAAGTGCTACAAACGCTTCCCAGTTTTTAGTCGAGGCCTTTAGTTTACATATATCTTTTGGCTGTTAAATATAAATGATCTGGTTTTACAACAAGACAGGTTGACTTAATATATGTGATTATAAAAGCTACTACAAGCCAGTGGGTCTGATGAAGTGAATTTGACTTACTGCAACTTATTTGTCTTATATGTGTTTTATGCTAGTCAGAGGTTTAGTTAGCTAATAGAAGCAAATGCTGGATTGTGTCTGGAAATGCTATATTTCTAAGGACTATGTCTGTTTGATTGACATAATCTATCCTAATTGGGATGAATAAATAAAACACCCAGTTTGCTTCTGTTAAAATAAAGGGAGGAAAACCTTGTATGCTATCCTGCAAGTACAAGAGAGACTGACGTAAATGCCCGAAGGCTTGAATCTAAATTTATTTATATAGAAGATTGCTTGCTTCATACTGCCTGATACTTCTAATCCAGTACATATTTTCCCCAATGTAGAATAAAGTGGAGCAAAAGAAACAAGTCATTTACCAAACTGCACAAGTTGCTGGACTACGGTTTTATTTTTATTTTAAATTGGATCTGTGGAGTGAGGAGGCAGCCGAATGAGTGAGGCAATACAGACAAATTAAATGACTGTAAAGTGCTTCTTAGTGGGGATGGGGGAAAAAAGACACGTTGTTTGAATAAAACTGCAGGACTAAAATAAGAAACAGATGAGGACTGCTGAACTGGAAGGGGAAAATATACTTAGACCTCTCAAAATAAAATGGCAAAACATATTAAAATAGAAGTATTTTTTTGAAGAGGTTTAGTTTCTTCTATTTTGCATCCCCCACCCCCCTGCAGCTTTAGATTGACATTTCACTACTAGACTTTCTCTTTGACCTCATATGGGGATATCTGAATGCACAGAATCACAGTGTTGGAAGAGACCACAAGGGCTATCCAGTCCAAGCCCCTGTCATGTCGGATTACACAAAGCCCTCCTGACAGATAGGCATTTATGTCCAAAACACACTGCAGAAATAATCCAGTTTGAGACCACTTTAACTGCCCTAGGTCAGTGCTAGGGAATTCTGGGAACTGTAATTGTGGCACCAAAGCTCTCTGACAGAGAAGGCTAAATGTCTCACAAACACTACAGGTCCCAACATTCTCTAGCACTGAGCTAGGGCAGTTAAAGTGGGCTCAAGCTGGATTATTTCTGCAGTGTGTTTTGAACTTTAGGCCTGTTACAGACAGGCCAAAATAAAGCTGCTTCGAGTCACTTTGGAGGTATGGTATTTCAATGATGCATGCGTCCTAAGAGTCCAAAAGCCGCACCAAAGCCACGCTCCAGTCCTAAGGACTGGAGTGCAGCTTTGGTGTGGCTTTTGGACTCTTAGGATGCATGCATCATTGAAATACCATACCTCCAAAGTGACTCGAAGCAGCTTTATTTTGGCCTGTCTGTAACAGGCCTTAGTCTCTTTTTAAAACCTCCAAAGAAGTAAACTCCACCACACTCCAAGGCAGCATATTCCACTATCAAACAGCTCTTACTGTCAGGAAGTTCTTCCTAATGTTTAAGTGGAATCTATTTTCCTGTAGTTTGAATCTATTGCTCCATGTCCTGATTTCTACAGCAGAAGGCAAGCTTGCTCAATCCTCAAGACATCCTTTCAAATATTTAAATATGGCTATCATGTCACCTCTACACCTTCGACTTTCTAAGCTAAACGTACCCAACTCCCTAGTCTACCCCTTATACAGCATGATTTCTAGACCTTTGTATGAATTATGTATAGATTACAGATTACATATTTATATTTTTCCAAACATTTTTGTCTCACTTTCAACATGTCATAGAATCATAGAGCTGGAAGAAGAACCATATGAGTCCAGTGAAGGAACAGTATAGGCCTTATCTCTGAATAGCTGACATACTATCATGATATTTGCATGAATTTTGAGGTTCCTATGAGATCTGAGATTTCGTACCAATTTTGCCTTTCCTAGTTGGATTTTTTTCCATTGCTTTTTTAAATTTGTTGTCAGAATGTGACAACATCAGGGCTGGGCAGCTGATTTAACTGAGTCCCAAATAATGGGATTGATTGGGACAAATTTCTATGATCTCTGGATCAGAATGGTTTCTGAACCAGAATGACACAGTCTGAAGCATATCAGACTGATCTGGTGATCTGGACAATAAAAATAATTGAGAAAAAAAATCAAAATGTCTCTAACATGTGCATATAAAGGCAAATGTGATGTGCTTGGATGTGTGTGTATGTGAGGAAGGGACCTGGGTTTACTCGTTGACACCTGTATCATACAAACTGGGCCAATCATAATATTCATAAGAAGGAATTGAGTGTATTGATGAAAACTATACTGTTAATTATCTTTTACTGGTGTCTCTTCATTCTATGTCAGTAGCAGAGCTTGACAGAGCTGTGGTGAGATTGAGTTAATCTCACCATTTCTTTTAATGTATTTATAGTGTGCTGAATAGTTGGGTTTACTCCTCTCTTTGTCTTTTTCATCATCATTTATCTTTGTAATGAGTATCTGGACTAGTCTGCACTGCAGAAATAGCACAGTTTGAAGCCACTCCAACTGCCATAGCTCAGTGCTATGGGATATATATTGCCGATTAAAAACAAGATACACCTATATATACGTCCAGCAACAGACATCTACTTCTGCAATAGCATAATCCAAGGAGAGGGCAATCTTGCCTTCTCATTACAAGTACAATTCCAAAATTGTGTTCAAGCTATAAAACTACCCAAAGCTGGTTTGGGGGCAGCTACTAAAAGAGGGAGGCGAAAAATCTTGTCATGTATGGATTTGATTTAGCGTCATCTCTGTAAACTGAAACAAAATTGTAAAGCTAGTTTTTTCCCTTGGTAAATAAGCCAGCAGGTCACTGAACTTTGAGTTGCACTGGACATTTTTTATGTCACTTGGGGGGGGGGGCGATTATTATGGTACCTAGTGCTACTTGCTACTTTGTTCAAGTGTTTTTGTAAAGTATAGGGTACCGATTGGTGATGTGTTGTAATTAAGTTGCATTTTACTAGCTTATGTAATAAACAAATACATGTTGTTTGCTTTACTTTATGAGGCTCCATTTTGTTTTGATGTCATGTCAAATTTAATTGCTGAAAAGCATTAGGGAAACAAGCACCTAGTACCAGCACATCTACTTATAAAATATAATACAGAGAAAAACATAACCTTACATTTACATTACAGAAATGGTCCCAAATGGATAGTGCTACATTCAATATTTTTTTCAAAAAAATATATCAAACACAATCCCACCACCGTTAGTCAGTGAGAGAATTCATTATGTGACAAATGTATATTCATTGATATCAGTAATGCTTATACAGTATTGGAAAATAAATTTGTTCAATCAACACTGTTGCTATTTTCTCTCAAGTCAACTTTGACTTATGTTTGAGGTTGCCACGGCCCCAATCTGGCTAGGAAAGGAGTGGTGTCCTGCCCCTCTTAGAGGCTGTTTGTACAGCCCCTGGAGGCTAGTGGCCATGGTTGTGGATAAAGATATTCATTCTTATTTTCATTATAAGAATGATAGGAAGACACATTTCTTTACTCCATTTTCATCTAAACTGTTAGAATGCTTTCCAGGGCACTAAGGGAATTCATATGTGGAAACCTATTTAGAAAACTGCCTTATAACAAACTTTGCTTATATTTGGTTAAACTGACTGTTTATCACAGTGTTGTCTGGCTGACAATGGCTCTCCAGGTTCCAAGGCAGAAGTATCATAGATGTTATGGACTCACATTAGACATTAGGGACTTTTACATCTCCTCAACTGTTTTTTCCCCTTCTGCAACAAACACACTTTGCTTGATTGAATCCTGATATCTTCAGGAGAGTTTGAAAAGTCTTTTATGCCCTTTTCCTTATTTAGTGGCACCAACTGTGGTCATTGTGAACTGTAGATTACCCAGTATCTCCATACATACCACAAATACCATTATAATAGGTATCCATTTTATGTGGCTTTGTTGTCAACAGAGCAAAAATCGTAAGTACGTTTTCAGTCCTTTTAACTCTCTGGCTCCTGCACCTCTTCTTCTGACATGGTGCAGATTTCTTATGTATGGAATGTCTATGATACCAGAGAGGGTTCATAAGGGCAGGGGGCCAATTTTTCAACTTCCTAACCATCTGCAGGCCTCACCTCAACCTGAGAATGCCTGGTTTTCCCTGTGTTTTCTCATGAATGGCAAATGAAAGTAATGTCATGTCACATCTTGTCACCATTTTAAAGTAGAAATGGAGGAGAAATGAGATATTTGAGAGGGGATGTGGGTTCCTGGGGGGGTGGTTAAGGGGGTTAAGGGGAGGTCTTTTGTGTGAGAATGGAGGAGGCTGGGTGCAATTTGTAGATGATTCCTTCTTTCTTTCTTTCTTTTATGATTCAGTGAGCTTTGGGAGACTAGTAGGGGCTTCAGGATCCAATGCTGGGTTCAGAGATCACAGTTAGCCACATTTTCTCTCCCATACTCTAAGACTTTATTTATTTATTTATTTATTTATTTATTTATTTATTTATTTATTTCTAAACTGCTGTAAATGTACACAGCGCTGTGCATACAAATGATCAAATCAATAAAAATAAAACCTGCCAATGGCGTACAATCTAAAAGACATAATTTTATAAAAGCTGCTCCCCTCAAAAAACAAAACAAAAACAAAACAAAACAAAACTCTTGCACAAAACTCCCTGAACCTTTTCATTTATAACTTCTCATGACCGATCTCCTTAGATGAGTTGCTCTTTTGCACACCTGCCATCTAGACTTGTGAAGAAATAAAAAAGAAATTGGCTGTTGCCTTCCCCCCTCTCTTTCTCTCCTTAAAATGGATCTTTAAAGATATGAAGTACAAAAGCATTTGTACCAATTTGTTTGAAATATAGCATTTGTGACTGAAATTTGAAAGCTCTAATTGCAAATTCCATCTGGTTCTGATTCATCTGGTTCATTTCAATGCTAGTCAATTATCAGGACAAAGATTTGGATTCTTGTCTCAGAACTCAAATTCAGGTCTGGTCTGAAGTAACTGACTCATTCCTTGATCATTTACTGCTAAAATATGTTTTATAGGAGTACACCATCCCTCTTTCTTTTCTACTTTTCTGTTGTTATATGCTTCCAAGTTGAGTCTACCTAGCAATTCTATTATTAAGTTTTCTTAACAAGATTTGTTTAGACGCCTAGTGCCATTGTCTTTCTTTAATGACTATAATACTAGTGAGTCTCAAATGTGTGCCTTGTCCAAACTTACCAAATAGTTTTTGATGATTTAAAAGAAGAAGAAAAGTTAACACCTTTTCCAGACCATTCCAAAGGGACAGGCTGGAGGTGCCCAGTTTCCCTCCAGAGGGACGCTGTAGCAGCCAAACTGCGTGGTGTCCCTCTGGACCAAAAAGAACCCGGAAAAAACAGGTTCTTTTTGGCATGCAGAGATAATATCATCAGTGCGTCTTTGGCACACTGTGATGTGTCTATGACACAAGCACGGCACCCTGAGGTAAAGATGGCACGGTCCATACATGTTAGGGTTCTGGAACGTGTGGATGCTGCATGCTACGGAACCCTAAAATTGGCTCCAGGCTGCTACTAACTGGTTGTCTGCTCTGGGCCTGAAACAAGATTTGAACCCTACTTTCCTGGGGTATTAGTCCAATATGGAAACTACTACTCTGTATTAGCTGTCACTTTTGTGCCTTTACTAGTAGTTTTGTCACTCTATGCCACTATCAGCAATGTGAGGATTTAAGAGTTTCCCTGAGATTTGGGTGTCCAGGCATTCTAGGGCCAGGACCAATGTGGTGTGCTTCCATCTGAATTCTGGATACATTTGAGACCCACTAGTATTATAGTCACACATTCACTTTTACCTTTTTTTTCTAGTAAAACAAGTAACTAAGCACATGATCAAATGTCCCACATATAGTTGCTGTAATTGCAACATGGGGTGCCCATTCAAAACACGTCAAGGGACACACAAGTCTCAAAGACTGCAACCCATAAATGTGTCTTTTACCAAGAAGCAGATGCATACTCTCAGTACCTGTTTAATATAGCTACTGGGCTGTGTATCTGGCTTAACTAATGATAGGAACTTCATTCCCCAGATGAATTGTTGGTAGAAAAGAAGCTTATACTATTATTCTGGAAGGCTTTCTCTATAATTGCAATTTTATACAATTTGGCTACTTCCTTGCAAAACTCTTTTATTCCCACAAGCCTTTATTGATTGTCTCCCAATCAATTAACCACAGCCTTATACAAAGACGCAGATAGTTGACATACTAATGAGAATTCCTGACCCCTTTTGAATTGAATACTTGACCATGTCAATGTGAACATTCAACACATCTACATCTTCATCACTAGCAGTAATTACAATCAATAAAACAGGCTATTTCTTAATGCACTTTGAAGGACTAAGACAAGAGAGATTGCTTAGAGGATTAAAATAGGGAGGGACAGGTGCAAATTGCATATGAGCTAGAGAGACACACAAGATCGGTCTATTGTGGTGACCCCTGAAATGTTACAGCTAGACTCTATCTCCTTCTCTCTGTCTCTTTCTCTCCCTCATGTGTACATATGCCAGTGAATAATTCCAAAAATGTGTAAGCAACTCAGAACAACACCACATTCAAAATAGCATTTTAAAAACCCTTAAAGTGCATCCATTAAACAGCATTCAAGTAATAAAACAAAACCAACTTGGAGATAAAATTTAAAATAAACAGGTATAAAATTAATCACTGAAACCCTGACAACTGAAGAGATTGAGCATTCATCTACTTTGTAGAAGTAATGCAGTTGGTCACCCATATATGTACTATAGCTCCATCCTATGGTATCCTGGGATGTGTAAGTGTTGGTGCCTCACAAAATAACAAATCCCAGGATTCTGTAGGATGGAGCCATGGTAGTCAAATTAATGTCAGACTTCATTATTTCTACAGGGTAGCTGTACCCTGAGTCAGTTACCAGATGAGTTGCTCAGGGAGAGACCATTCTAGAGTTGTAAGGAGACCCATAGAGGGTCCATTCCATTGTTGTCCACTGATTCGTCCCTGATGGTGAAGAAAACTGGATAAAGCATGTGGCCTCAAACCCAATATTATAACAAATCATATTATGAACAACCAGGCTTGACCTACTATAAAGGCAAGAGGCAAAATATGGTTCAGTTTCCCCCCTGAAATTATTTCTCCTAAGTATACAAATGGTCACATAACCAGCTATACAAGTGGAAATCTCATTGGATTCCCGCCCCCATGTATTGTGCAGAACTTGATGTCTGCCTGCATAATGTCCTTTAGGGTAGCAGAAAGAGACAATTCACTTCTAGAAATTGAACTACTTGTAAGAGAGAAGCATAGAGTATCAGTGATGTAGACTTTATTTGAATGACTTGGACTCAAGTCGGACTTAGGTCACTTCAGTGATTCAATTTGGCAATAAATGGTACACTGATTTGACTTGACTCGTGACTTGTATATTTTTAGTGATTGACTTGCTGGTGTTGTTTACTTTGAGCAGCAGGCAAACCATGTCCCCAAAGCATGGGACACATTTCTCACAAGGGAAGAGCAAATGTGTTAGGCAATGGGCTTGAAATGGAATTTTTTTTCTAATGCTTTTAAAAAGCTTTAGAAGGTTCCTCTGATGTGTATCAGAGACAAGCGGCCGAATAGAGTTCAACCCCCACCTCAAGCCCACTGTTTAATATCTTTGATCTTCCCATCCAAAAAACATACCCAACCTTCTTTCTTCTGTTAAAGATGGCTCCCAGCCTTGAGACCCAACTTGAAGCTTGACTTTGAAACATGACTTGAAAGTATCTTGCAAGGACTTAAGATTTGACTTTAGATTTGGACTAACTCACCACCCCAGGGCCGCAATGTGCATTTGCTGGCCTTTTGAAAGGAGGCCAGCAAAATGATTGGGTGTGGTGTTTCACGCCACATCTGGGAAAAGTCAGGATGGAACTAAGGCTATTTAAGCCAGTGACACCATACCCTCTTTGGTCATTGTCCCACCCTCCCACCTCTTCTTTAGTGTGGCTTTTATCGTCACCTTCTTGGCTGGGTAGGAATTTTCTCCCCTTTCCAAAGGTTTTTTGCCTACCTCACACTATTGATTGGTGATTTTTGATAATTGTCTCAGGTGTGGAGTTAAATAGGTTGTCACTGGCAGTTAATTAGCTGTATGGTGAACACACTGGCACCAGCTTGGGGTGAAGGTTAGGCCTCTTGAACTTTCTCCTTAGGTTCTGCCACTAAGGAGATAGGGAAAGAGACATTCCTTAAGGCTAATCTGGGATATAATCATCACTCAAGTCCTGTGAGATGAGTGAGGAAATCTCATCTTGGCATTCCAGATGCGAACTGGTTGTGGAGCAACCTAATTATGTTTTTTTTTTTCCCTTGGAGCTCAGGTGTTTCACCCAGGAGAAGATGAGGAGGCAGTTTCAGGAATAGACCACCTGCCTCAGCTGCTCCCACACCAGGTTTATCCCTACATTTTCTTTGCAGATTTCAAAATCAGTTAAATAGGTTAATTTAAATAAAGTGGCCCTTGTTACAACCCATGTTATGTGTGTGGTCTCTTTATTTCAAGTTGATCAACAAAAGATTTGAATATTTCACTGTAGGATTGTGGCATAACTGTGGCTGATGGCCTCAATTCACAGCCTTTCACATACCAGGTATGATAAAATGGTGTAGGTTCAGAGGTGATGTATAACCATGGTTTGCTGCAGCTTTAGAAAGTGTTGTTTGATGTTAATTACTGATTGCGGCCAATGACTCTTCTTGCAATATCTAGCGCTATCCTCAATAATAATTGTGATAAAAATAAGCTAGAAGAGATGCACCAGTGCTTGACCCAGGCACACATTGTTTTAGCCTTTGTTCTCCAACTTGTTGAATGAAGAGAAAAAAGGCATGCCTGCTCAGGTTCTGAGCTTCATAAACATGCAGCTCATTCCTTGATTAGTCACAAAGGGAGGGTGGGAAGGTTTAAAACACATACAGCACACTGATTTTTTCCCCTTCACATATTCTCTTTATACTTTCCTCACTAGATACTTTAATAGCCTGATGAATAAATATTATATGCTGTCCTGGCAGACACTTAATGGGGTCTAAAACATTACATCTCTGAAGAAATGATGAAAGAATGGATGGCAAATCATTTTTTTGAAGAAGGTGGAAGTAAATGATCTGTCAATGTATCCACGCTTATTTTTTTTTCCCCTCCAGGAAAAGCAACCAAATGTGTAACTGCAGAAATACAGTCTTCCCCAGGGAGCATTTAAAGTTATACAATGACACATAACACAATAATCTTCATAAATATATATCATATTCTTTCAATGCATTTTAGCAGACACAAGCCTTCTCAATCAAAGCAAACATTATTCATCCTATCTATGTCCACTCTGTTCGCTCAATAGAGCTTACTCCTGGGTAACTGGATATAGGATTGCAGCGTTACCCAGTTTTGTAAAGAAACATTAGTAATCTGACACATCAGAATCTGTTTAATCCCCATGGCTTTATTTCTGCATAAAAGCAAAAGCTCTTCATCTGGGTGGGAAGCAGGTGGTCCTCCAGATCTGTTGGACTGCAACACCCATCGCTTCTACTAAGCAATGACAAATGGTGATACACGATGGCAATTTCAGTTTAGCAGGGGAATTCCCTAGCCCTATTCTAAGTTGTATTCATAGGAAATGGTGAATAGTAAAACATTTTCTAATTTTGTCTTATTTGACTTCTTTAATGCCAAAACATATCTGCAGATGGAAAAAAGATTATTGTTTGATGTGGCAGTCTAAATGAAATAACATTTTCACATTTCAGAGACTTGCACTTCTGAGAATTAAAGTGTGAACTAGGGATACAACACATTCATTCTTCTCATTTCTGGCAGTGATTGACGAAACTAATCCAATTTATTCATCTCTACCGTATAAGAAAATGAGTTTCTTTTTTTTTTTTTTAATAATTTTTGATTTAAAATTGTTCAGTTTATTGGAGAGAAAAAGCACAGAAAATCAGGCGACAGAAAGCAAGCCCTGCACAGGTATGTCCCCTCACCAAAATAAGGCTTTCTGTGAACTTTTCATTTCTTACTGCAAGCTTGATAAAAGTAGCACTTCATCAGCAAGAGGACAGGACCAGAAGCAGTGCAATCATACATGATTCATTAGGTTTTGAACACTCTTCTGTTTACGGCAAAGTGGAAGAGGAGGAGGAAAAATCTGGACTCCCCCCCCCAAAAAAAAAGTTTTGCATTTCTAATCTCATGGTTGTAACAGGAAGTGTAGATTTGCTCCATGAGGTTAATCACAACACCAAGAAGTCAACATTCATCCAGGACAATTATTATTATTATTATTATTATTATTATTATTATTATTATTATTAATATATTTTTATGTTAGAAGGAATTAAATGCACTTTAAAATGACTATCCAGTCTCTTTTTCAATTTACTTTTATGTGGTTGAAAATGGAGAATGGGTGCAATTAATTATTGTTAAAGTTATTTACAATTAATTAAGAAAACTCACATTAAATGGGGGATATTAACTATAGTTTCCCCCATTTAATGTGAGTTATCTTAATTAATTCTTAGCTAAACAAAGCACACTCTGGTTGGAAGAGAAAGAAATGTGCCTCTACCTTGTAGAAATAATGCAGTTTGACACCATGTTAATCCTACAGAAACTACAGGGTTTGTAGTTTTGTGATGCACCAGTATTCTTTGGCAATGAAGGCTAAAGACATTGTAAAAATACAAATCCTAGGATTCCATAGGATGAAGCTACAGCACATCGTGATGTCAGACCATTATTTCAGCACTGCATATACACCTGAAGAAAGTAAAACATGAAAGTTTTCTTTTATCCCTTAAAAAAAAAGAAATTAAAATGTGATGCAATACAAGAAGCAGATTTCTTTCCCCAGAGCTGACTTCACTTTTTTTTTTTTTAAAGTCCAAGGGACAGACTGCTCTGTGTGTGTTTTCATTTTCCTCAATGCTGATTTAGGATTTCTGCAGGAACCATGGACTTGCAAGCATGTGGTTCTGGCATTTCTACTTGTTTCCGCTTGGGGTTCTACTGGCTGTTCTCATCTTTGCTGATTTTAATAAAGGAACTAAATCAGAATGAGTGAATGAAATGCAGTAGAATCATAGAATCATAGAATCATAGAATCGTAGAGTTGGAAGAGACTGCAAGGGCCATCCAGTCTAAGGATGGCCCTCTAAGGAAAGAGACTCCACTACACTTTGAGGGAGTGTGTTCCACTGTCGAACAGCCCTTACTGCCAGGAAGTTCCTCCTAATGTTGAGGTGGAATCTCTTTTCCTGTAGTTTGCATCCATTGTTCCGCGTTCTAGTCTCTGGAGCAGCAGAAAACAAGCTTGCTCCCTCCTCCATGTGACATCCCTTCAAATATTTAAACAGGGCTATCATATCACCTCTTAACCTTCTCTTCTCCAGGCTAAACATCCCCAGCTCCCTAAGTCGTTCCTCATAGGGCATGGTTTCCAGACCCTTCACTATTTTAGTCACCCTCCTTTGGACATGCTCCAGTTTCTCAACATCCTTTTTAAATTGTGGTGTCCAGAACTGGACACAATATTCCAGGTGGGGCCTGATCAGAGCAGAATAGAGTGGCACTATTAATTCACTTGATCTAGACACTATACTTCTATTGATGCAGTCTAAAATCGCATTGGCCTTGTTAGCTGCCGCATCGCATTATTGACTCATGTTCAATTTATGGTCTACTTGGACTCCTAGATCCCTTTCACACATAGTTTCATTCAGCCAGGTGTCCTCCATCCTATATCTGTGCATTTCATTTTTCCGCCCTAAGTGCAGTAACTTACATTTCTCTGTGTTGAATTTCATTTTGTTAGCTTTGGCCCAGTTTTCTAGTCTGTTCAGCTCATTTTGACTCTTGAGTCTGTCCTCTGGGGTATTAGCTACTCCCTCTAATTTGGTGTCATCTGCAAATTTGATAAGTATGCCCTCCAAGTCACTGATAAAGATGTTGACTAGCACTGGGCCCAAGACAGTATGATTGGTTTCTTTTATTTGAATGATATTTGTAATCAATGTAAGGAACAACTACTGTTTAATCATGAATTAAAAGCAAATTCATCTTCAAGTAATGATTCTTAGTTGGTTGCAGTAGAAATGGATGATGTGATACTCAGTAAATTTATTTTAATGAAATTTTTGAACACACACAATGAAATATAATAAAAATAAATAATATAATAAATTAATCTCATCTAATCATACTATATTTTACATATATGTAGCTTTTATGTATGCCTAACTTTTAAAAACACTGAAAGCAAAAAAGAAGAAATGAAAAGAAAGAAGAGAAGAGTGTGTCTCTTAAAAAGTGGCCTGCAGAATATGCAATATTTGCCCACCTCAATCAATACCTGATGGTACTTTGCATTTGGCACTGTTGGACCAAACAAACTCCTTTTAAAACTTAATTTTCTGTACAGTTGACTCTCAGTATCCAAAGATTCTGTATCCATGGATTCCACCATCGACCACTTGAAAATTCCAAAAAGCAAACTGTGATTTTGCTATTTTATGTAGAGGACATCATTTTACTACCCCATTATATATAATGTGACTTGAGCATCCATGGATTTTGGTATCCATGAGGGGTCCTCAATGGATACCAAGGACCCACTGCATTTAAACTTTTAAATTGGCATTATATTTGTCAAAATTTTGTCATGAAACATAAAAAAAAGTTTTACACCATATAATTTAAATCAGGGGTCTGAAGTTGGTGCGGTAAACTGTCAGCTCCATCTCTGATTCATTTATTTTTCTACTGCCGGTCTCTGATGCCTATTCTTTCAGAAATGTCAAATTCATATTAAGAAATAATAACAAAATTTATTGTGGTAAAATAGCACAAGGCATTTCATCACACCATGTGAATGGTCAGCATGCTTAGACTGATAGAAAATAAAATATATTTTATTTGATTAAGTCTAAAATCTAAGTATAAAATGATATGTTTAACATTATTTTGAAGCTTTACAGCCTTGATATAAATGACAATGTGTGATGCTATGGTTTCTAGAATCTTTCACATTAACAAAGAATATTGTTCAAAGTGCATATGGCACCTACATAAGACATTTAGGTTTTGAACCAGGGCAGTGGCATTGGCAATGAGGTAATATCTATCAGTGATTTAGACTTATGTCAATTGACTTAGACTTGTCACTTCAGTGACTCAGCCTGGACTTCACTCAGTGATAAATGATGAACTGACTCAACCTAAATCATGACTTGTATATTTTTAGTGACTGAGTGTATATTTTTAGTGACTGACTTGCTGGCAACATTTACTTTGAGCAGCAGGCAAGACCCACTCCCAAAGCCTTGGGCACATTTCTTGGAGGGGAACAGCACATGTGTTAGGGCAGCAGTGGGGTTGAGGTGGAAGGATCCTTCTAAAGCTCTAGAAGCAATTTGGAAGACTCCTCTGATGTGCAGTGAGAACAGGCTGCCCAGCAGACCTCACTTCCACCTCAACCCCACTGCTTAATAAGCTTGCTAGTCCACCCCAAGAAATGCTCCCTGCTTCCTTTTTTTCTGTTAACAATTGGCTCCCAGACTTGAGACTTGACTTGCAAGTGTCTTGCAAGGACCTGAGACTCAGTTTGAGACTTGAAGATTGAGATTATAGACATGACTTGAGAATTGGAGCAAAAAGCTGTTCTATCTATCACTGGAATATGCTATTCAGGGGCTATATCTGGATATAGCTGTCAGTTTCATCTTCTCTCACATTTGATTTTAGGAATGGATTCCCAGTTTTGGTCTTGGATCACCATCCCCTTTATACTGTTCTTCAGCCTGTCATCTAAGGATCATGAGGACAGATGGTTTGGCTGCAAATTGATGTCAAATATTGTTCTGAGTTTCTTTCTCACACTTTACAACCAAAGAAGGAGGGGAAAAGAGCCTGAGGATAAATGAAAACTTAATGGCAAATGACAATCCTCTCTCTCAGGATTGATGGCAATGGAATTACCCAGTGACTGGAGGATATTTGTTTTTAAAATAATATGATGCTGTGTGAATCCTTTCCGGGCACATTGGGTCTTAAATACATAACTTGCATTTGGGGCAGATTTTTATTTGAACAAATATAATTTCTTTAGAGAAACAATATTATTTATTTATTTACTTACTTACTTACTTACTTACAGAGACTGGATTTTTTGTTTGTTTGTTTTGGACAATAATAAATGCTGGAAATAAATACTACATTCAGAAGAGAAATGTTCGTGCTTTTCTCAGTGTTGTGAGGAAGAAGATGTACAACCTGATCCTATGTGTAATAATTCAGAAGTAACATTGAGTCCAGTGGGGATAACTTCCAGGTAAGTCTGAATTTCATTACATTACATGTGAATATGCAGATAAATGCAGAAGAAGTCAATAAACTTTTGGCTAACAGTTTTAATGTGCTACACAAACAAAGAAAAGAAAAGGAACATACTATTTTCTAAATTTGCCACATAGGATGGGAGAATGAGACTCCAATGCAATTATTTTACTGTTCTGTGCATGTGTGTGTATGTTAGTGTCTACCGGATTAGACCCATATCAATAGGGTATAACTAAGGGTTGTCTCATAGGTCAACAATTGATGCAATGGGGTCCCAGCAATTGGGATCCAAACATATGCCTTGTTTCACAGCATAGGTAGGAATCACGCAGCCTTCCAGAAATTGTTGAACTACAACCACTGCTGAGGAATGCTGGAAGCTGTCTTCTAACAACATTTGGAGTGGTGCATAATTCCCACCACTGCTCTATAGGGTTGGAAATTGTTCCTGTAGCTTGTCCCTGTTCTTTTAAGTTTATATACTGTATTTTCTGTCGTACAAGACGACCGGGCGTATAAGACAACCCCCAACTTTTGAAATGAAAATATAGGGTTTGGCTTATACTCACCGTATAAGACGACCCCCTCTTCATTTAAAAACCGGCTACATGTGCCAGTTCCCCAGGCCTCTGCTGAGGCTTGCAAAGCCTGCCTCACATGCAGGCAGCACCCTGGCCTACTATAGGTCGAGTTAAGGGGCCCTGGCACCAACATGCGCCAGCTTCCCAGGGATCCCAGAGGCCTGGAAGCCAGCAGCACCCTGGGCGCATGCATGCTGGCTTCCAAGGGCCTCCAGAGGCCTACGTGTGCCCAGTCTCCAGCTGGCTTCCAGGCCTCCAGAGGCCCTTGGAAGCCAGCAGCACCCTGGGCATGCAAGCACCGGCTTCCAAGGGCCCCCGGAGGCCCTTGGGAGCCAGCGCGCATGCGCCCAGTCTTCTGCCGGCTTCCAGGATAAAAAAGTAAAAAATATAAGCATTAAAAACAGCATACCAATGACACACACACACAAGAAAAAATCACACTTCAAAAGCATGTCAAACAAGAAGAGTGGCAAAAAGAGAGCAGGGAAGAGGTTGACCTAACCTCCAGTGGAAAGGAATTTCACAGTCTGGAAGCAGCTTCAAATAAGGCTCCCCCATGAGTCCTCATCAATCACACATTTGGAGGTGGTGGGACTGAGAGAAAGCCCTATCTTGCAGATCTCAGAATGCATTCATTTATATGGAGATACGGGCCCTGTGCAGATTGGTATAGCGTCCACATGATGCACGCCCCAGCTCTGCCCCCAGGGTGCTGTGATGCCATGTGCTGCACTGCATGGCACGTGGTGTCATGGTGCTCCTCTAGCACTGCATCCACATGATGCAGCGCCAGAGAATGCCATAAAGCCGCGGTGCCGCAACTATCACACCCTTTCCAGGGTGCAAAAAAGAGCCATTTTTTGCAGTTCCTTTTCGTGCCCTGAAAAGATCAGATTGAGGTCACAGTGTGGGTTTGACACGGCCCTGATCTGGCTGTAAAAGGGACAGCTGGAGATCGCCCCTTCAGGGCTGTCTGCACAGCCCCACAGTCCTTCAGATAGTCTAGACCCAAGCCATTTAGGGCTTTAATAGTCAAAAACAGCACTTTGAATTTTGAGCAGAAATAGACTGATAGCCAGTGCAGCTGTTTCAGCAAGGGTGTCACATGAACTCTGTAGCCAGCCCCAGTCAACAGCTTGGTCACAACATTTTGGACCTGCTGAAGTTTCTGAATGCTTTCCGAAGGCAGCCCATGTAGATCGCATCACAGTAGTCCAAATGGGATATAATCAAGGCATGGATAGGGTGTTGTTTGTGGGTGATGAAACTCTACATTTTCACATAAGAGTAATCTGTTTTGTTGCACTAAATCCAACATTAAGGCGGGTTACAAACCGCCGGGTTGCAGCGCTCTCCCTCCGCTGCCGCTTGCAGCGTCGGGGAGCAGCAGCCTTTAAACAGTGCGGTTCCTGGACACTGCAGAGAAGGAGTGCGGAAATCGCGCTCCTTCTCAGGCCTCGGAAGAGGCGCTGCGAGTGCCAAAGGGCGCACTCGTGGCATCACTTCCGGGGCGCCACGTGCGGATGCAGAGCGTCCGTTACGTCAAAATGGTGGCACCCATATGAACAGGGCGCCGCCATTTTGTACGGACTGAGTCCGTGATAGGGCAAGGGGAGTCTAGAAGAGACGCCCCTTTTCCAAACTGGGACGTCCTCAGGACGTCCCTAATGGCGGTTCGTAACCCGCCTAAGTTTGGCAGGTAGCTTCCATGCCAGTTAGGTGGTGTCTACCCTTTCCCTTTCATGATAATTTTTATTAATTTTCCATTTTACAAAAGAGAAAAAACATTACATGACTTATTTTAACAAATGCATAATATACTATAACCATATTACATAGTATCTGTACAACTATTTCATCTCAAACAAAGTTTCTGTTAACCTCCTGTCTTTTTCCAGCCTTCTTTATATTCCATCTATAATATTATGTACAATCTTGCTTTTTAACTCATATACAACCTTAAGGGACAACCCCCCCTTTTTTAATTCCTAATGGCTAAATTGATGTTGCATATGATTGTAGATGTTCTCCCATCATATTTTGTTCTTTCAACCTTGTAAAAGAGACTGGGAAACAGAAGAAAAATAAACTTTATACTTTCTGGTCGTGAATAATAATATCTCTACAATGTCAGTATATATTTATACCTTATTCGTTAATTCCATCTATGTACATTAACCATTCGACCAGTCTGTCCTCCAAACCCCACCTTTTTTTCCAAGAACAACAATAGTTTCCCCCATGCCACTTGCATTTTTTCCTTTTTTACCTCCTCAAGCCTGTATGAGATAAGATCAAGTTGTTTAATACCGATTAGTTTTGTCAACCATTCCTCAATTTGTATTTCCTCTGTGTCCTTCCAATGTTTAGCAATTATCAATCTTGCAAGTGTTACCATATATAAAATTATTTTCCAATATTTCCTTTCGTCTTCCCTTTTTACAAAATAGGTCATATTAAGTAGATATATTTCGGGTTTCTTTTTAAAGCTAATATTAAATGCTTGTTGAATTATAATATGTACATTGTTCCAAAAAGGTTTTATCTTTTCACAGCCCCACCACATATGTTTCATAGATCTTTTTTCCTTTTGGCATTTCCAGCATTTATCATTTTCAAATTTAAACATCCTTTTCAATCTTGCCGGGGTGTAGAACCATCTATGACTGATCTTAACAAAGTTTTCTTTATAATCCGTGCACTTTGTGAAGGCGTTTGTCCTTTTCCATGCCAATTCCCAGGCCTTTATAAAGGAATTACTCGTCCCAAATCTCTTGCCCAATCCACCATGTACTGTTTTATAGATTCCATTTCCTGTTCCCTTTGCCTTAGAATGTTATAATATTTAGTTATTTTTTCCCTCATTTTCCGCATTATCTAATTCTGAGAGTTTTATTGCTATTCCTACTGTTTTGTTGTCCCTTATAAACCTCTCTCTAATCTGAAAATAGCTAAACCAGTTTAGGTTTTTTCCTTCTTCTAGTAACTTTTCTCTTGTTTTGATATATACTTCTTTACCATCTTTAATCTTAATCAATTCTGAGTACGTTATCCATTTGTTTTGCCTATCCCATTTATAGGCAAATGCCTCCTGGTTTGACACCCAAATTGGTATTTTTGTATAAAATTTTGTTCTGACTATTTTCCATGTGCTCATTAGCGCCCTCCGTATCGGGTTATTGTAGAAATCTTTATGGATACATTCCTTATTGTACCAGAGATAACTGTGCCACCCATATCTGAGGTCAGCACCTTCCCAGTTCAACGTATCTTTATCTTTTAATCTAACCCAGTCCTCTATCCAACTTAAATTACACGCCATTCTATATAACTTAAAGTCGGGGAGCGCACATCCTCCGTTTTCTTTCCTTTCTTTTAAACAACTCCATTTAATTCTGGCTTTCCCGCCCTTTCAGATGAAGTTCTTAATATCCTTGTTCCATTGGTCTATCGTTTTATCATTAATGTTGATTGGAAGGTTTGAAAACAAATATAGACTCTTAGGGAGAACTGTCATTTTGATGGCATTAATTTTGCCCAACAATGATAGATTCAAGTTCCTCCATCTACATAGTTTTTCTTTAATATTTTTCCACACTTCTTTATAATTGTTATCATATAAATTCATGTTGTTTTCTGAGATGTATATTCCCAAGTATTTCACCTTTTTTGTCACTTCACATCCTGTTTTTTTATTTATTAATACCTTTTCGTTATTGGTCATGTTTTTGGTAATTATCTTAGATTTTTCTCTATTTATATTAATACCCGACAGTCTTCCAAACTGATTCAATTCCTTCATCAATCTTTCAACATTTTCCAGAGGGTCTTCCATTATGATCAGCAAATCATCCGCAAACGCTTGTACCTTAAGTTCTTTACCCTTGAGTTTAATTCCTTTTATTTCCTTACTCCTTCTAATATTGTTTAGTAAATATTCCAGTATTGTAATAAATAAAAGAGGAGAGAGGGGACAACCCTGTCTTGTCCCTCTTCCGATGTTAAACTCAGCTGATTGTTCCCCATTTATTATTAATTTCGCCGTCTGTCTATTATATATTTCCTCCACATTTCTAATAAAGTCCTTCCCCATATTCATTGCTTTAAGTAGACAAAACATAAAATCCCATTTAACAGAATCGAACGCTTTTTCTGCATCCACAAACAAAAAAGCCGCTTTCCTCTCATTATGTGTATTGTAATAATCTAAAACATTTATAGTATTCCTTATATTATTTTTAATCTTTCTCCCTGGCAAAAAGCCTACCCTTTAAAGTCTACCCTTTCCTCCTTTCTCAGAGAATGTTTGTGGAAAGTCTCCAGCATTCCAGAGGATAGCCATCTAAATTCTCTCTTCCCTTTCATTTGTTCCCTATTGGTATGTGATGACTTCCATGCCAATGGAATAGTAAATCCTTGCCAGTTTTTAGACAGCCCTTGAAAAGGTGAGGGGATTGGATTCAACACCTTGGGCAATTACTTAAACTGTGAGTTAAAACCTGAAAGGGATTCACTGCCCATGGGTATGAAAGCAACCAGCCACCATTTATCATTACAGATTTTTGCATTTCACTTGAATCAAGTAAATTTATTCCAGGATGTATATTCGACCTTCATCTTATACTGTGGATGCTGACACCCAGCAAACAAATATTCAGCCTTCTGGCAAAGACAAGCTCACCCTGTCATTCAAATATGTTGTCCGGAAGATCACTTGACAGTTGTGTCCTTTATATCAAATATTTTCTATGCATGTTCTACTTTTTTCTCTCCCCAGGAAGGGTAAAATATTTCATGCTTTTCTTTTGCATTTCTGAAAGTTTATCACCACAATAAACAATAAACTTTGTCCTACTCCTATCAGAATTTGAACTTGTAGACATTGGACTAAATTCAGTTGTTAGTCTTAGGCCGAATAGACCCATTGTCATAAAGAAAGTTACATTAGAACAGATTTACCATGTTCCCAATGACATATTATAGCCATTCTGTCAGGGACTGGCAGGTGGATTTAGGCCACAATCTTTGAATTAAAAAAATACAAGGCAACCTAGAAAGTTACTTTTTAAAACTAAAACTCTGCAAATTTACCCAGTCATCATGGTCAGTGGCTATGCTGGCTGAGGGATTTTCGGAATTGTGCAATCCAAAAAAAGTAACTTCTAGAGGCTGCAGAGACCAGCAGTTTGGGCTGGCTTGGGAGTGGAGTCAAGGCATAGCATCTCCATGATGCATGCCCCAGCTCTGCCTCCAGGGCAGCATGACACCCACTGGGTGACCTTGGGCAAGCCACACTCTCTCAGCTTCAGAATGCAGTGGCAAACCCCCTCTCAACAAATCTTGCCAAGAAAACCCTGTGATAGGTTCACCATAGGGTCATCATAAATTGGAAATAATTTGAAGGCACACAACAACAATAAGAGTGGGCCAAGATGATATGAATTCAGTAGATATTTACCAACAAGAAACACACTACTATAAAATTTACTAGATATAGAAAAAATGTGGAAATAATAAATTCTATTGCTCCTTCATTCAACATACTCCCTCCCAAAAAATCTACCAGTCATCATTCTCCAATAAATCTTTCCCCTCTTGTGCAGTACTTTCTTGCTTGTCACTGCAAAACAATCTAAATCCTGTAATGTTAAGCCAGAGGTTATTTCCATTCCCTGGTCCAGTTTTGATAATGTTTTCCAAATCTATCTTTCCTCCATTTCTATTTTTAAATATTATTACTTATCAACTGTGCTATTCCATTTTCCATTATGTTTGCATGCCATGTAGTGTTGCTGAATAGCCATAATGTGCTGATTTTGGACCACTCAGCTGGCCATCCTTAGTTACTTGGCCAGCAGAGGCAGACAAAAAGAATTGTTTCCATTATACCTCTATGGAGGGTTTTTGTAGTGGTAGGCACATAATTTCTGATTATATAATGTGCAAAGTCTATTCAAATACATTCTGAATAATCCTTGTATTCCAATAGGGCGTCTCTTAACGTTTCAGAAGGGTAGAAAGTTCAAATAATTCTGAGCCAACGAAAGTCAGATTCAGCTGTGGAAGTTCAAACCAACCATAGCTATCTTGGATAAGTAAAATATATAATGGGTTGGTAAAATAAGAATCCTGTGCTTGTTCTGAATGTAGGAATCTCACAGGTGGCTAGTATGGATAAACATCAGTATATGGAACCTGAAGTAATGTCCTCTGGAATAATATTTTCAAGTCAGATTTCTTGTTTATGTTAGCAGTTATTCAGATTATGAAAATAATGCAGAATGAATCTTGGGTTGAATCTCCATTGTTCACACACATCCTGAATGCACATGATTAAGTTGGGGAGGGGTTGTCTGCCAAAAACCCCACTTAATCTGGGATAACTGATATTGGTTTTTTTTGCCAATTTTTAAAAAGGATTCCCATCATCAGCAGTGTGAATAACTCATGTGAAAAGACCTGAATAGAGACGGGATAAAACTCTTCATGCCTGGAACGTGCCCTGAATGCATTTGCATGATCAACTTCATCTTTATGTGAGTTCTTGCTCATATGAGCAATGGAAATTGCAGAGATGTACATCCATGAGGTTCCAGAATGTGAATAGCAAACCCAGAACGTATGAGTGAGATGATTTGTATTGTCATGCTAAAAAAAGAAAGATGTCTGAATGACCACTTTAGTAAAGAATAAAGAACATGTAGATTGATGTATACAGGACCATAGAAACATTGATTCTGAGTCAGAAAATGATGGGTGGAATACAGAGAAGTGTGAGCAGAACTGTACTCAGAATTGTAACTTTCTTCCCAGAATCCATACACTTTGTGGTCCTCAGCCAAGAGCAGGGATGGCCAAGCTGGTTGATGAGTTGCATTAGACCCCTCTTCAATCCAGTAGGGATCCTTTCCTCACAGCACAAGGATGAAAATGACAACAAGTGAGATGGTTTCCAAACATGCTCCTTTAGAACATGCTAAACAGACTTGATTTTGCATTTTACATTGCAATTAATGGGATTTCAACATCCATGGATTCTACTATATACTGTACAGGGGTCCTGGAATCAAATCCTAGCAGATACCAAGGACCTATTGTACAGTATTTAAATATATATGGCTTTTCAGTATGTTTTTTTAAAACACACACACTAAAATACAGGCAGTGCATCCTTTGCAATAAAATATAAGCATTAAAAATAAAAATATTGATATTATATAAGTATTATGTGGGAAGATGCGTCTTGTCAAGAAATGGCCCTCTTCTGTTCCTATCTACATTTTCATCATTCTTCTGAATGAAACTTGTTTGTCTACTCTGTCTATTTCATTGACTGAGAAGCTCCACTTGACATTGAGAGCCAAAGTAATAAAGAGGTTAGAATGACACTGAAGACAAGGAATGCAGATTGAAATGTTTGTAAATAAAGTATCACTAATTTGAAGTTCAACATGGTACATTACTGTTTTGGTTTTTTTAAAAAACAACAACAACCTTGCATCTCCTTGAAGGAGCTCAAGATGGATTACTAACTATTTCCCCCCAGAAAAATGAATATGACATACTGAAGCCATACAGATCTGAGGAGCAACAGAATGAAGGCCTTAGGTCCAAACCATTATCCTATGACTTTTCAGTTCTGGATGATTTTCAAATATGTTTACATTTGTCCTTTTTTATTCTCATACACCACCACTATGATTTATTTGGGGTTTTTTTTAATGCATTGTGTGGGTTGTCAGCTATTTTCTGAATCCAAAGAGAATTCCAGCCTATGTCTGAGGATATACAGTAAATGACCTATATCCAAATGAATGCTGTTGTCTATAAAATCATGTGTTCCACTCAAGCATCCAGAGACAGAAAACACAAGGTGAAAAAATAGTGGCATAAAAGCAGATAGAGTATAAAACAGATAAATACATATATAAATAAACTAAAATGTGCCCTTATTTATATCATCCATTATTTCCTGATGCCAATGGATTTCAATGATCAAATTAGGCCCAGTCACTAACAAGCAGGCATGTCTGTTAGTGGCTGGAATACAGTATATTAGCTGGAAATATTTATACACACACTGTACACACATATCAATGGCAAAAATGAATAGCTTTAAGAATTTGTATGTGTGTGTGTGTGTGGGGGGGTGTTCCTTGCTGCATTGTTGTTGTTTTAAATTGGTAATGGAGGGGGGAGTATAGCCAGTCCTCTGTTTTCACCTATTCTGCATTCTTGGATTGAAAATATTCACACACTCCAAAAAATCCAAAAAGCTTGATTTGCCGTTTTATGTAATGGACACTATTTTTCTATGGCATTGTATATAATGGGACTTAAGCATCCAATGATTTTGGTATCCATAAAGAGTCCTGGAAGCAAGCCTCAGAGGGTACTGAGTGCCCACTGTATATTTCAAATGGCTGAAATCTAAGAATATTCTTTACAATATGAGAAGCGACTTCTGTTCTGACTACATATAGCTCTGTGCGTGGATACTGCAATGAAACATGATTTGTGGGGACTAAAATGACCTATTGTAGTGTAAGAGGAAGCTTTCTAAATAGCCTGAAGGTACCAGATCCTAATCTTGGAAGCTAAGCAGACTCAGACCTATTTAGTACTTTATAGTAAAAAGGGCCAAGAATTGTAGGTTTTATTAAGAGGAAGGAAATGGCAAGCAAAATTATGGTAGGATCACCATAAACTGGATTTGACTAGTAAGGACAAAACAACAAGTTTAAGAGCATTGATGTAGAAGGCACACTGTTTCAAAAATGGAATTACCATGTGTAACTCAAAAGCTAATGTTCACTTTTAAACTAGGCTTTTGGTATTCATTTCCATGGGGCATGATCTTCCATAATACATACATTAAGGATTTACAAAATTGACCTATACTGATATTCTCAGCACTTGAAAAGTTAATTTTACATGTAATTTGTTTCTATTACCTTTTTTACTGTTTTCAGAGTTAACCCTTACCATTACTCACTGCAGCACTTTAAAAGTAACTTGCTGCATTACTCATTCCTTTTTGTTGTTAACTGATTTCAAGTCAGCTTTGACTGATTTTGATGCCTCCTTATTCTGAATCTAATACTGCTTTACATATGATATTTTCATCATATAAGTTAAACAAATAGGATGATAGAATGCAACCTTGCCTGACCCCCTTATTAATTGGAAACCTTCCCCCTTTTCTGTATTCTAACAATAGCCTCTTGTCCTGAGTACAGGGCAATAAAATGTTTTGGCATATCCATTTTTTTAAGAGTAGTCCATAGTTTTTCATGAACTATACAATCAAAGGCTTTGCTATAATTTATAAAGCACAGGCTGATTTTCTTCTGAAATTCTCTGATGTGCTCCATTATCCAACATAAGTTTGCAATATGATGCCTAGAATCTCTTCCTTTTCAGAACCCAGTTTGAACATCTGGCATTTCTCACTCCTTATACTGTATGGCAAAAGTCTTTGTTGTAAAATTTCATATACTTGCATGTGAAATTAATGCAAAGGTCTTGTGGTAACTGCACTACCTGGTGTCCCCTTTCCTGAGGAATGGAATGTATATGGAGTGTTTCAAGTCTATGATCCATTGTTTTATTTTCTAAATTTGTATGACAGATTTTAGTTAGAACTAGAGAAGATTCTGTCTCTAGCTTGGAGCAGCTCTGTTGGTATGCCTTCTGTTCCTGGTGACTTATTTCTCCCAAGTGCTGTCAGTGTAGTTTCCATTTCACATTTGAAATTGGAGGTTAGTCCTCATATAGTTCTTCTTTAAATGAATCTGTCATCCTTACATTTGTTTTATATAGTTCTTCCATGTTTTTTTCCATCATCTTTTTATTTTGCTTGGTTATGTAATGTGTTCCCTTACTGATCATAGAGCATCCATAATCTTGGTTTAAATTTTCCTTTGATTCTTCAGATGTTGCTGAAGATCATTCCTGTTCTTTCTTTCTTTCTTTCTTTCTTTCTTTCACTTCTGTTTCATTGCATTGATTCTTGCAACAGTTTTCCTTATGCCTGCCCACAAGTCATTGAACATTTGCATTTGGAATCCTGGTTTTATTTCTGTCACCTTTCATTTTTGCTTCTCTTCCATCTTTGGCTACTTGAAGATTTCTTCTGTCATTCATTGAGGCTTATCTTTCTTTTTTATTGTCTCACACATTACCTTGTGCTACTATTAATGGAGAGAGAAAAATCTTAAAAATGGATGAGAATGCTCCCTCAATAAAATAAATAAGTCTTGAACAAAGCTCCCCAAACTTTGAAATATTTCCATTAAAATGCACCTAAAATGTCTAAAATGTCCTTTACTTTAAAAAGAAAATGCTACTTAATATAGCAGACTTGATAATAGTAATAATGTATGGTAATTGTAATAAATTACAATGATGGTAATGATGTTGATGGACAGAATCTTACTATTGGGTATGAATGCGTAACTACTGTAGTTGCAGAGCTATATAGTGAATTCTGGTTCAGTACTGGGAAACAGTCCTGCAAATCAATGGGGCACTATTCTTTTATCATTCAGGAAGCCTCTGGCTGATATTCCTACTCCTCTTCTGAGTGATCTTCATTGTGACAGGCAGAAGGAGTTGTCCCTGTCATAATCCCTCCCTTGCATTGAAGAGTGCTCTTGTGAGGGGTGGTGAAGACATCAGTCAGATGCTTTCGGAGTGATAGGGGAACAAGCCGCTATAGATCACAGCATCTGCTTCCTGGTAAGTGGGGACTGGGGAGGGGGCTTTCACAGTCCCTAATTGTCTAGATGCTTTGTATGGATGATAAATACCACAGAGGTATGAATGCATAACTTCTGACCATAAATAACAGTTACTTATTACACCAGACATATTTCACAACTTCTGAAATGCAATTTGTATGCCCTTTTGTTAGGAAAAGTAACTCATTACAAGCTAGTGTATTATTTAGTGAAATTAGTTCCCACCTTTGGAGATTCTGGAATGTGTGGAGAACCTTCATCCATGCTGGAGACTCCTTTCAGATAGTGACTTGAGAGTGATGGAAACATAGAAGTAAGGTAGAGCTAACACACTGTCCTTTCTAGAGTGTTTACTTTATATTGGTGGGATGAACCAAGCCAAACTATGAATATATCTAGCTTTGTTTTACCATAGCTTTCCAGTGTTTCTGACAAAAGTCTTTTCCAGACTTCCCTCCCCAGCAACCTTCATTATGTGAACCTCTGCTACTGAAAAACCACAGAGGTTTAGCCTCTTCACTTTAAATGTCTGCTTCTGAAGAACTTTTCCCAAGAGATCAACTATTTTTCCTGAACTTGAGCTGCTGGAGAAGGTTTTTTTAATGACGATCTTATCACTGTAGTTTTGCGATGAAAGCAAATTCATATTTTTTATCAACAGAAGTGGAGATGTCATATTTCCTAAAATATGGTGACATTTTCAAAGGCTAGGTGACTACATTTTTCAGCAACTCCAGTGAAAATAATATCAGTGACTCGCTTACACTTAGATATAGTCATCAATCCACAGACAATATATCTAGATATCTAGATAAAGAATGTGTGATGAAACAAGAGAGAATTAATTAAAATGCCACATCTTAATTGCACTTTGTTTGAGCAGATAAGAGACAGAGGAGGAATACCTGAGGGCAGCAGGAAGGTTTTATTTACAATTTGTTTGTGGACAGGTGCCCAGATTTTAGCTTATCTATCATTTGCTACATGCTGGGTTTGTTGCCTACAAGCTGCCTTCACTAATGGTTTGGGATTGTGCCATATATTTCCAGTAGTGTCTGTCTCAGGTCAGGGTTAAATCTAGTTACTGTGCCACAAATTCCCACTGCCAGCATTTAGATGTTTAATAAAAGGTTCTTCAAACAAACTGAGTTGCAGTCTGTATATGTATATATTTTCTTTTATGCAACTCTTTCTACCATTCTGTATATGTTAAGCACATTACAAATCAATTCTGCTATGCAGAAAGACATGCCTTAGTTGGAAATATTTTTGTTCTACTTCTCTTAGATTTGACAGTCTCTCAGAAATCCAAAAGCTGATCCATACATACATTTCCCTTACATGACAACTGTGTAATTAGACCATCACAAATCAAACTCCTCAAAAAGAGTTTTCATAGCACATCCCACCACCTCACACACATAATGTTTTCGATTGAACTGGTTAATACATTCAGCTGCCAATAATCCAGTCCAAGGTAGTAAGTGTAACTGTAAAAGAAGATTGAAACCCTTATAAGAGTTTAATCCCAAAATGGAAATTCATGGTAATTCAAATTTGTTGTGCTAGTTGTTTGCCTTCAAATTTACAACTTATGGTGACCCTAAGGTGAAACTCTCCTGGGGTTTTCTGGGGCAAAGAGAGTGTCACTCACTCAAAGTCACCCAGTGGGTCTCCAGGGCCAAGCAGGGAACTAAACCCCGATCTCCAGAATTCTAGTCCTACCCTCAAACCACTACACAGTTCCGGCTCTTCAAGTATGGATGGAAAAATGTCCCATGTGAAACCTCAGAAAGACAATGACAATGTCAATCCATTCATATTCTTGAGCTGCCAAACACAGCTATGGGATTGCTTTGCTAGCTTGGATGGGATGTGGCCAGAGGAAGTGCATCATGATCTCAAAAATATTTTAACTTGCTGTGAGAAAGGCAGCAAGGACAGGTCACCATGGTCTGTCTGGGGAGGAAGAAGTCTTGGAGCAGCCAAGAAGTCCCTCTCCCTTGTTCCCACCAATTGAACCTGAGAAGGTGGTGGGCCAGAGAGGAGGGCCTCTTTGGGTGATTTTAAAACCTGAATGAGCTCATACAGGGATGTACATGACTTATTGTAAAAGATTATAATGCTTGGTAAAGTGAAAAACAATGTATGTGTGTGGAGGGGGGAGGAGAGACCATACTATGCATTGTTCAATCAATTAAAGAAGCCACTGCCTTGAGTAAGCAAGACCTGATATGGGCAGTTGATGACTAGGGACAAACGTTATTAAAACAGGGTGGAAACGTCCATGGTGTGATCACACCTGGTGCTATTGAAGGGCAATGGAAGCATTTTCATCATGGAATCTCCAGGAAAACAGCCTTTTTCTTATTAACAAATTAAATTGTTAATAAGAAAAGGACTGTTTTCCTGGCGATTCCCTGGAGATTCCATGATGAAAATGCTTCCATTTCGCTTCAGTAGCACCAGGTGCGATCACATCATGGATGCTTCTGCCCCATTTTAATTCCCGATCCAGCCTTTCAAGGGCGCAAAAAGGAGCCACAAAAAGTAGTTTCGTTTTGCGCCCTCAAAAGGGCTCCATAGCTGCGTGGTCGCTGCTATATGACACTCCTTCGGCACTGCATATGGATGCAGCACCAGAGGCATGCCATGCTGCTGCGCACTATGTGGAGCAGCGTGTGGCATCAGAGCATCCGGGGGGGGGGGACAGAGTCAGACATACGTCGTGAGGATGCTATGCCCCGATTCTGCCCCCATGCCAGCCTTAATGGCCAGTGTGTACAGGGCCACAATCAACATGTCTCCACATATGACTTTCTCTGAATTGTGCCTGTTGTTCAGAAAACCTGTCTCAGTATTTTCCTGAGTGCAGAATCTCGATACCCTGTTGAATTGTGCTAATGCACATATCCAGATTGGGTTTAGTTGATCAGTAATTACACTGTGGTAATTATCATGTGGTTCCTCTCCAAAGACACTTTATTTTAGCTGGCTTATAGAGCAAATGATGTTGAAAAACCCTCTGTTTATAAAAAATGATGTTTATATTTTCTGTATTTTTCTATGTTTCCCTCTTCTGCTGCTCTTTATTATGAACAGCATTTGCAAAGAAAAAGAATTCCTCCTTCTCAAGAGTCCATCTGTTGCAATTGTTTATTCCCAGAATGGAACCACAATGCTTTCTTTATGACATCATCATCATAATGCTCATAATAACCAAACAAATTGCCTTTTAAAAATCAGATTTTTGTTTTCTTCAGACATAAAATGAAAGAGCCAAAGATAATGGACTCCACAGGTTCCCCCCTCCATCTATTTGTTTCTTGTTGTTAACAGCCACCGGGTTAACTTTGACTTACAGTGAACCTATTAATGAGAGACCTCTAAGACATTGTATTATCAACAGCCCTGATCAGGTCTTGCAGACTTAGAGCCATGGCTTTCTTGACTGAGTCTATCTATCTGTTATCCTACTGCCTTCTCCCTTTACCTTACCAAGCATTATTGTCTTTTCTAGTGAAACATGTCTTCTCATGTTTTGTCCAACGTATGTCAGTTTCAGTTTATGTTAATCTTGGCCTCTGGGGAGAGTTCAGGCTTGATTTGATTTAGGGCATATTTATTTGTCTTTTTGGCAGTCCAGGGTATCTGCACAGCTCTTTGCAAGCACTACATTTCAATTGTTGATTCTCTTCCTATCAGCTTTTTTCACTGTCCAGCCTTCACAACCATATATAATGGCATGGATAATCCTGACTTGCTAGTCAGTGATATATCTTTACCCATGAGAAACTTGTCTAGTTCCTTCCTACTCTTCTTCCATGTGCCAGGCTGCTGGAATATATATTGAGTGTTTCAAATCTGTGCGCCAGTCCTTTGTTTTTCATATTTCTTCACAGATTTTAGTTAGAACTAGAGTAGATGCTTTGTAGCTTGAAGCAGCTCTATTAATCTGTCATCCATTCCTGGAGATTTATATAATATCAATAAAACTTCTGGGAAAACTCATCAATAAAGTTATAATCCATGTTTATGCTCCAACTACAGAGGCAGAAAAAGACGAACAATTCTATGCTGGTGTCCAGAAAGAAATTGTCTGTGCACCAACAGAAGACTTATTAATCATAGGTGATTGGAATGGCTATAGGAAACAAAGCAGAATCGAAAATTATAGGTAAATTTGGTCAAGAATCAAGAAATGAAGCAGGAGAGTGACTGAATTTTATGAAGCCAACAGTTTGTTAATCACAAACTCATTTTTCAAGCAACCAAAGAAATGTGTCTTTTACCAAGGACACCATCTGATGCCAATATAGACATCATATAGACTACATGCAGCCCTCTGTATCCATGGATTTCTCTCTCTCCAAAGTCAACATTCATAGACAGTGAAGTTTTAACATCTGAAACAGAAAGTCCCATGCCCTAGTAGTAAAATTCAAGAGTAACAAATTAAACAACCATAATTGGCTTCAACAAGGAGTGTCCTTGCTTTATCTGATGGTATAGGAAACATATCTTCCTGTAACCTGCCTGAGATTGGCCATGTTTGTTTCCAAGACAAATATGTGGATTAGAACAAAGGTTTCCTTTGTACTATCCAGTTCTCCAAATTTAACAATCTAGTCCTTTGCTGAAAAATTGTATAAAGATGCAGAGATTAAAGAAAGTTGCATGCAAAAATGTGTGCATTAGGGAAAAAAAGGGTGAAATGTATACACTAGGGCAAGTTAAGAATAAAACTCAGGATGTTAAGGAAAGTTATAAATGAAATAAACAAAACAATATCATATATTTCTTTAAATCACAGGCTGATGCACAAACTGGATAGAAGAAATTCATGGTTGGATAGATGTGAGACTGATATGGACTCAATAAACAAACAATTAATCCAGACTATATGTGTTTTAAAGAGAAGTTAATGCATATCTTCCCCAAATGGTCCATCCCTAATTGGTTTTAAGTTTAAAGGGGGTTAATTTGTCTAAAAGAAATACTCACTAGTAATTAATGGTGCATCAAAGTTATTTCAGTTCACTTTAAAAGTGTTTCTATCAGTTAGTTAAATATAATTTCATCTGTTTGCCACCCTTCCATCAGTGCCGCTCTCAGCATCTTTTTCTCTCTCTCAGCTAGAGGGTGGTCTACATAAAATATGGTCAATTGCTTGTCTAGCAAAAATAAATTAAACTTTTAAGATGGCAATTTAAACTTCAGCTTTTTTGGTAGAGAAACTAATGGAAAGAAGTGAATCAGGGCTTCAGCAGCTACATACCCTGAGTTGGCTGACTCAGGCTTTTTTTTTTTTAAACAGACAATGAGTTGTTTCCACTATGCTTTTTTCCCTTTTCCATAGAATTTCTTTCTCATACATACACTTTTGAATGTCCACATACTTATGTATGCAGTTGGTTAAAGCAAATCTAATACTATGAAGGACTGGAAGTTCAGTATTTAACTCATCAGAGAAAAACCACATAGGAAACAAATAAGAAAATCATTATTTTAGGCCCCTTGGGCCATCCAATCCCTGCCATGGAAATCAAAGCACTCCTGGCTGAGCCATCTAATTTCTGTTTAAAAACTTTCAAAAAGGAGTCTCCACAACACCGCAAGGCAGTGTACTCCACTGTTGTATAGCTCTGACTGTCAGGACATTCTTCCTAATGTTTAGGTGAGATCTCTTCCTCTAATCTGCCTCTTGGCTTGGGGCTTGAGCAGATGGGGCAGGAAAAAGGAGCTCAATACTGTTTTATTTCCCCCAAACAGTTTTGAAATCATGTTGTCCACATGGTCCACTCCCAATGCAACCTGAACACTCATGGGCAGTCTGCACCATGCTGCATCAAGCCACAGTTCAG
>NC_056522.1:130540184-130555379 GCF_019175285.1 Sceloporus undulatus | reverse complement strand
TATATTATTATTATTATTATTATTATTATTATTATTATTATTATTATTATTATTATTATTATTATCTTCCCCCATAATGCATGTACACCATTGCATGAACACCGCCAATTACCTTCCTTGACCTGCTCAGATACTATCCCATTGAATGCCCCTCATGACTGTGCCCAACCGCACAGTCACATTGCCATGCACCACTGATACAGTACATCAGTAACACATTGGCAAAGCACAATCATGGATGCCCCCCCCATACATGCCCCTTTCCTTCCTTCTCCCCATGTCCCCCTGTTAGACTATCTGGTTTTTCTATGTTGTAATTACATCCATTGCTTTATTGGTGATCTGCCATGTTTGTCCTATTTTCGCGTTTTTGCATTCCTGGGTTCTTGCACTTGTGCCATGCTGTTTATATGCTGGTGTGATGGAGGACATTTTTATTTTTATTTTTATTTGCATTAAGTCGAAGTATCTGAGCTTCTTTTTGCTCTGTTTTTTTTAGCTCTGGAGCATAGCATCATGTCAATTTCCACCTGCTTTTGTCTCACATGTCATCTAAACATCTTGCATTCAAGCTGGTTTGAAGATGCTTTATTTTGCCACTGTGAACAACCCCCTAGTCTCTGGAGCAGCACAAAACAAGCTTGCTTTATCCTCAATATGAGATTCCTTCAGATAGTCGAACATGGCTATTATGCAGTGGTATATTCAAGTCTTTTAATCCAAGTCTCCAGTTAAGTCTCAAATCTGAAGTTGAATCTCAAATTTGAAAAACAAAAGGGTGGTGATAGTGTGTGTATGGGGTGGAGTTCCAACAACTAGAAAAATAAAGAATATGTTCACAGAGTTAAAGCTCAGAGGGGAACACCAAACACATTAGGCAACAAGCTCAGAGCAGAAGGAATCTTCTAAAGCTTTTGAAAAAGCTTTAGATGGGTCCTCTAATGTGCAATGGGAATAGGCTGCTGAGTATAACCAGTGGTGTCACTAAGGTTGGTGTCACCTGGTGTGTGGGGGGTGGTGGGGTGAACTGTCTTGCCCCCTCCAGCCAGACCACTGACCCCCCCTGGCCTTCAAAGTACTGAGACCATGATCCAAGAAACTGCAGACCATGATCCAAGAAGTCAAATCATTCCTGGCAGTACCATCTACATAGCCAGTTGTTCATCTCCACTATTCTTCTCTTTTTTCTTGGGACATGTTCTTTAACTGGGAGGAGAGACAAAATCACAACCTGTGCATCACGTTTCTTCAGCATGCAGCCCAAAGTCTCTTATCCTGAAGGCTATGCTTTGCAGTGTCATTGATTCCCACATGGACCACAGTCTACTCCACTCTGTCCAAGAAAACCTCATGCTCTCTAATATGCTCAAGAATAGATACACAGTTCTCAAGTTGCTGGATCTTTTCTTCCAATAGTGCAACCAACTTCTACCTCCTGCAGATGTAGCTACCTACATCCTCTGGCAAGAACCATAGCTGCTGTAAGTAACTACAGCAGCTCCCCCACCATCCATATTCAGTAGTCTAAAGTAGGAGCTGAAGCAGAACTCCAGGCCTCCTCCTCAAACACCTCTGTTAAACACCCCCACAAAATGTCTGGTGGTCTTGTTGCCTGTTTGCTGAGCTTCAGGGACTGTATTTATGTTTTAAATATAGTTGCAAAAACAGTCTGTAATTGTCTCCCTTTGTCAGATTTTGTATAGTATGAAATCCAGGGCTAAAATCTCTGCACCATTTTCTTGATAAAACAGTCATTAATATGCAGAGTGAGACTAGGGGGGTTATCACACAACTAAATAAAGCTTCTTACAGCTGCCAAATTCAATCTTCATTTGGGCTGCACGCTGGTGTTACTGCATGGCTTTGCTCCTCAAAATCATCATCTGAGTACAGCCCAGCTCCAATGCTGGTCTCTAAACTCATGTTGGTGGTCATTTTTCAAAGTTGGGAACTTTCCGACTTTGAAAAATGACTGCCAAAGTGAGTTCAGGAACCAGCATTGGAGACAACCTGTACCAGGATGGTGGTTTTGAGGAGAAAAGCTGTGCAATAACACCAGTGTGAAGCCTGAATGAAGAATGAATTCAGCAGTTGTAAGACACTCCTAGGTCATATTAGCAAAGGAATGAAGGTTCCTTAATGAAAATTTGTTTTGTTAATTTTGGTTTTTAGACTTAAACTGGCAACTTTGGGGCTCTTCAGACCAGCTATTTAGGCTGGCCTGGGGGTGGAGTCGGGAACTCAACCCTGCCTCAGCCCTCTCCCAGCCCTGGCAGACTCTGTCCCCACAGCCAAGCCAGGGCAGAAGCCACCGAGGAGGAAGCAGGTAAGCAAGCAGGGAGAGCGGCTAGGAAGGAATGAGGGATGGAGGGAGGGAGAGGAGGAGGGCTTTTGTCCTTAATGGTGTTGCAACCACATGGCCACACCACCATTAATGACAATGAGACTTGAGCATAAGTGGATTTTGGTATACGCGGGGGGTCCAGAACGGATCCCCCACATATACCAAGGGCCTACTGTATATATGCTCAACTGATATTTTCAAAGTATTCCTACAAGACATTTTCACTTTTTTTAATCTAAGATTTTTATAACTACAGCCTACCTAAATGTGCTATTCGTTTTGGACTCCCTGATTTCTCCATTCCCCACTCATTAGGTATCCAAATCTTCCCTTTGTTTTTCTGTAGCCTTTTCTCTCAAACAGTGAATCATATATTGCTTGTCTGTGACTCTCTGGCATAATCTTTAACTTTTTCCTGCTTTGTGGTTTGGCTAAATCCTGATGCCCTGCCACATCCCAGTCCTGTGAATACTGTTCAAAATCTGTTATAGACAGTTATGTCATGCAAAGCTAAAACATTTAGTCAATTACTACTCAGATGAATTGATTAAGAACTTATTTCACCAGCTAACATGATGCCCACATTAAATGAGAAGTAGATGGTTTTCAAATGTTGATTGCATTTATTACAACAACCGATCAAGAATGTGAATCGTTTATGTCACATTTGGAAATGCATTTCCCCTTCAATATTACACAAAAATGCATGCCTGTTTGAAGATATTGCCTGTTTTGTGATGTGTGTGCATACGTTTAAAAAGAAAAAGAAAATCCCTTTCCTCTCCTGAACTATGCAATTCATTTTCATTTAACAATTCATCCAAAATATTCCATTGCTTATATATATATATATATATATATATATATATATATATATATATATGAAATGTATAGAGTTAGATGTGAAATGCAAACCAGAAGTTAGCAAAGTGTCCCCCAAGTCTGCGAAACAACCGATAAGTTTGAATAATTTTTGCAGCACTACACAAATTGCTCACAGTTTGTCTTCTACTTGTGGTGTAACACTGAGAATGGCTGAAACAAACTGTCTGCCTCTGAATAGTTGGATCCTCATAGTACACAAAAAAGATGTAAAGATAGTTTCGATGGTCAAACCCCCCCCCCCAAAATACCCATATCAGAGGGTAATATCTTTGTTAGTCCAATAGAAAAGTCAGCAAAAATATTCTAGCTTTAAACAACTCCAGATTGATTCATCAGGCAAGGGATTGGGCAGACAAGTTAGAAAAAGCAAGTGGAGAAAGATGCTGCTTCATGTTTTGCATGGTTCAGATGAAATGGGAAAATGAAAGACTATAGACATTCAAATTTGATTGCATAATGTGAAGGATTCAGCTTGAAACCACATTTTTGTGGAGAATAACAAACAAATAAACACATGTTTGATTTTCTACACACATACAGAAAGAGAAAGAGACTTTTTATTCCCTCCAAAACTCTATATCCCATTTGTTATCTCAAACCGTCTCTACTGGGTGGAAACAAACTGCTTTCTTGTAAAGTGGATAACTGCAATAGAATCTGTGCAGTTTCTCTATTAATACAGCTGGAATAGATGGTGCACTCTGTTTAGAAATATCAAGAAAATCCCAGTAAAAATGGGTGGGTATTTTGATGACAGTTAATGCTAGCCTCAAGTGATTTACTGAGTTGGCAAAGTGATAAACAATTTCATCATACAATGTAGTAGACCCATTAGCCCAAACAGCAATAGACTTGCCCTGAATTTTGCCCGTGGTAGGATCCAGACACCCAGTATATTCATACTGGTTTAGTTAATATCTAAACCCTTCCACAGACAATGTCTAACTTCACATCAGCCTTTGAGAAACATGGGTCTGGGGGGCTGGAATGTGGAGAATGCACATATCATGCAGAATTCATCTCTGTGTTTCACAGCAGGCAACACACTGAATTAGGCTTTCATTCTTCAGAAATGCATAAAATGAGAAGAAAGGTGGCCTCTCACCTCTGTGGTCTTCCTTGTATTTTTGCTTACTGATTATTAAGCTGATATTAAGTTCTCACATGATGATGGAGGAAAACATTTGGATTCTGAAGCTGTGATAATGCCAGCTAATTATGGGGTTGCAAGGCCCAACATTATCACCCCATGGATTTGTCAGTAACCCAAAACAGCATAGTTAAAATTCAAAAGCATGAATTCAAATAATCCCATAAACCTGTTAAAATTTGACTGAAAAATGATACCTTTATAGAGTACTAATCACCATATTGCTTGACAATGTTCCAAGTAAGTAGAGGTATAATATGATGAATTTTCAGATAAGTCAGAACTATTTTTGTTGATACCATCCCTCTGCCTTACATGATCTATATGGCTACAAAGTCTTTTAGTGAAAGAATTACATTTGCCCTAGTTGTGGAGAGAGATTGATCCCCAGAAGATGGAAAAAGCTCTGACTCTGTGTCCTACTTTTAAAGATTTGTATGTTGACATGGCAGAAATTGCTTCAGATGAACATCTTATTTATAAGATTAATGAGAAAAAAAGAAGAAATTCATGTGATAGGGGAAGCAAAGTATTTTTTCTCTTAGGAATACCTGTCCTAGGTTTTGCAGGCTAATGTTTTATAAAATGAATGTGCTGTCTGGGTGTTTGTAAGCACTGGATTTGTTGCAGAATATGTATGTCAGCGGTACATAAGATTACTACCGAGGTATGAGAGATGGAGTTTTGAAGTGATGGGCTGATGTTGCTCATCTATATTTTATACCATTCTCCCTCAAAATTGCTAAAGATATTCGGAAGGTCTTTTGGCAAAGAAAAAAGAAAACTTCTGCTGAATAAATCACTGGCAAATATAAATGCCCACTTGAGTAATCAAAGTGAAATTTAGTTGAACCCATTGTAAAGTACTAGTTCTAATCATCTGTCCATCCATTCCTGAAAACAATTGGAATTAACCTCAAATCACTGATCACAAAGACCAATTATTTGTCTCTCATTAGTTGCATGATGCAGTCCTAGCTATCAGTGTACCGAGGTAATGACAGTTAGATTAGATTAGATGTTCGTATTAAAGAAAGTTCATAATAACTTTGAAGACCTTTACTGCACAAGTGTAGGGGAAGAGTAATATTATGATCACAAATATCTAAGCCCTACTAGGGAATTTTATTTAAAAAAAATATTAAGTAAGGACATGAGAAGGGAAGGGCACTAGACCCAAGTAATAAGTCAGAAAGCATAAAGTCACTAATTATGGAACCTGAATTTCTAGATGTTAGAATCCCATGGAGAGCCTCTGCATTTGGTGCATAAGTGCTCCTCTCCTGTAGAGACTGTGTTCATCAGAGGTCCAACATAATAAGGAAGTAAAGTAATGTGCATAATAATGATGAAATGAATATATGATGCCTCTGATCATTAAAAGCAGAAGAGTAAGCAGCCTTTTCACAGACCTTGCATGTGTGAATAAAGTACAGATGAAGAATCCTTCTGTAAGATGATATTGTCACAAAGTGAAGTCATCATATGCAATAGCATGTGAACCTGGAGTGGCCCAGTAGATATCTAAACAGAAGTGTCTCTTTAGCTTCATAATGTATCTCAAGGAAAAGGAAAGCTGAAATGTAGAAGTTTAGGCTATGTGAAAAAAAAAAACTCCTGATAGGAAAGGCTTGTTGTTTCAGCACACTTGCAGAATTTATCTCCTGTTCCTGTTCTGTACAAATCAGGGATTAGGAATGTGTCAGTCTCCAGATATTGTTGAACTACACCACCTATCATCCCTTAGCATTGGCTATGTTGGCTTTGACTGATAGGAAATACAGTTTAATAACTTCTGGACAGTCGTCCATGATAAACTGTCACCTTTATTATTTTCATTACTTCAGTCTTTCTCAAAACGGATTCCTTGGCTGGGTCCTTTCTTCAGCATACGTCCCTTAGCTCTCAGTTACCATCAGCCTCAACTAAAATGGACAGTGACTAATGATGGTGTGTGATACAATCCAAAACATCTACAGGGAGCAAAGATGGCTACTCTATTTGGTTAATCAATGTGTTCCTTGTGTTCACCGCAGTCTTCTGTTATGATATATGAAATACATATAATAGTCACTTAGGAGATGAACAACTACATGCTTCAGCCCTAATCTGGCCTTTCTGCAGTGCAAAAAGGAGCCACAAAAATTGGCTCCCTTTTGCGCTGTGGAAAGGGCACCATAGCCACCGGCGCTGTAGCTTTTCATCACTCCTTTTCTGGATGCAGTGCTGTGTGGTGGGGCGCACGGCATCATGCTGGCATGGAGACAGAGTCGGGTCATGTGTCGTGCAGATGCCATGCCCCCACTCCACCCTGATGCTGACCTTCATGGCCATCCAGTCTGTCAAAGCCCTCGGTTTCTTTCTTTCTTTCTTTGAGATTTTCGAGGGTTTCAGCTCAACAGGACAGAAACTGAGACAAAGTGAACACATAAAAATGGTGAATTATTTAGACAGAGAAAGGGTCCTTTCACAATATAGAATTATAGCACTATGATGACTCCATTTTAACTTCCATGGTTGCATCCTATAGAATCCTGGGTTCTGTAATCTGGTCAGGACCCTAGAGCAATCTGACAGAGAATTCTAAATACCTCTCACTGTATTGCAAATCCCAGGATTTCATGGGATAGAACCATGGTCCTTAAAGTGGAAATATAATGTTATAATCCATTGCTGTCAAAGGGCCCCTTTTGTAATGAAAATAATCAATTTAATTGAATTTGTTTGTGACCCAATTGGTAGTCTTTACTTGCAATTTCATCGTGAACTGAATTTCGAACTAAGGGGCAATACAGACCAGCACTTTGTGCTGGCCTTTAAGCAGAGCCACGGTGCAACGTTCACATGCTGGATGCTATGGCTCCACCCCTTCACACCATGATGCTGTGCACCCTTCTAGATGGTGCTGCATCTAGGTGATCCAGTGCCAAAAGGGCATCACAAAGCCACACCATCGTGATTAAGACACCCTTTAGAGGGTGGAAAAACGGAGCCCCCTTTTGAGGCTCCTTTTTGTGCTCTCTAGAGGCCAGATTGGGGCTGTGGCATTCAGTGGCTATGGCACCAATCCAACCAGTAATGGGGCGGCTGCAGACCATCCCTTTGGGTTGGTCTATATAGCCCCTAAGTTATTGAGTCCCTGTACTGGGAGGAAAGTTGGATATAAATAAACAGAATAATAATAACTGAATAATAATTAGTTAAATTATATATTAATTAAATGGTAAAAGTTTAAAGAGTTGACAGATTTTACATTTCCCAAAGTGTACTTCGCTTGGAATTTTGCAAATCTATTTCTCATTTTTTGTTAGTTCCTCAGAGTTGGGGAAGTTTAGGTCACAAGATCCAAGCCACATCTTTTCATGCTCAGATTTTATGGTTTTGTTAGTTCCAAGGTTAAAAGATTTTAAATGAAGACATATTAGGTCAGCTTGGAAGGGGGTATGTTTTTCATGCATATAATCCTCCCAGGCCCTACATCAGATACCACAGACCTCTCATCTACTCCACACATTTGAATGTTGAAGATCTTAATCCCGGAACTTTTCTAAGTTAAAGAAGGAAGTGGGTAAAAAAAATGAGATTACAAGGAAGGGAGAGAGGGAGGGAGGAATTACAAGGAAGCCGCCTTGATCAAAATATTGGAAAGGCGGGATATAAATAAAATTTATTATTATTATTATGTGAGGGAGGGAGGGAGGGAGGGAGGGAGGGAGAAAAAAAAAGAGAAGTGTAGTTTGGTGGACTAGATGAAAAATGGGGTTTGGAAAATCCATTCAGCTATTTCTTTCTTTCCCAAGCTTGTAACAGATATGTGGGTAAGGGGGAATAAAATCATGGAAGAATTTTTTTTTCTGCTTCATTGTGAGAAGGTTTTTAGTTAATAATTAATTCACATCCTTGAAAGTTGAAACATAAATTTAATTGAACTAGATTTCTTAGCTTATTAATGATTAACTGAACACACTATTCCTCTCCTATTAATATTCCTATGTCTGCATGCGCTCACACATGCACACATACACACACAAGAGGGTAAAGAGGGGATTTTATGATCTTATGTTAGATATAGGAGGTGGAGATTCTCTCACTAATCCATCCCTAGGATTTAAATAACCTGTACATACTTCTTACAACTGAACAGCATATCTGCTACTTCCATTTTATTTACTATTTTGAAAATATAACTTTGACAAGCATAACTAACAGTTACCAAAGACATTCTGTTTTTTTCTTAGCAACATGGATCATATTTCAGGTAACATTTTAGAGAAAAGGATGTGGAAAAATGAATCTGACTCAGAGCTAAGCAGTTTTACCAATAATCACTACATAGGCCTATTAAACAAACCAGATAAATTTAACAAAAAAGCCTTAGAAGCTCGGGTTTCTACGGTGAGCCTATTACAGGCCAATTCCATTATCTTAAGAAATTAAATTAACTAAAACAACTTTTCACTTTTTTATGTTATCATTTGCAAAGACACTTTGCAACTAGGTTAATTAGGAAGGCATGATCATGAGGGATGAAAAGCTTTGTTAGCTCAATTTTCTACCAGTCATTTAATTGGTGTAGCTTTCTCCTTTTAAACAGAACTACTTCCTTTTAAACTTGCTTTTAAAAGCCCCATTTCCTGGGCAACAACCAATATCAGACATCATATTCTATCACAGCATGTGAGAAAGGTATGGCTCTCCAGACCTACAATTCTCAACAGCCTTAACTAGAATAGTCAATAGTTCTATAACATCTGTACTGAATCTTATAAGCTTATCTCACAGGCCCAGGGGAATGCAACCGGAGTGGAACGGAAGGGAGTGGGAACAGAACAGAATGGAGAAATAATGCATATTACCGCATGGGAGAATGCCGCCGATGCCGACGGAAGTCCCTGATCCATTCGCCAACCATCCCACTGCAGCCGATTTTCAAAAACTGTTCAGAATCATTCTTGAAATTCAGCTGCTGTGGAACCGATGGGGAATGGATTGGGGACTTCTGGCGGCACTGGCAGCATTGTCCCATATGGTAATATCTGTTATTTCCCCATTCTATTCCCTTCCAGATCCCTTTGGTTCCACTCTGGTTCCATTCCCCAGGGCCTGTGTGATAAGCTTATTACAAAGCTGTTTTTAAGGCCAATGATTGTAATGGTGTTCTGGAGCCATTCATAACTAAGCATTGACAGGTTGGTTCTCACATCATCATCTTTTCTGTGCTCAGGTAAGCACATCTATGGATTGCTTCAGAATACCATCATATCCATTCTTCTTAAAAGTAACTTTCCAAGCTCTGATTTGGGGGATGTCTATATGGGCCAAACAAACCAGTTTGTCCCTGCCATCACTGTGACCTGTCTTCATGATGCAGGGTCAAAGCCTTATTCAGCTGTAGACTATCTTAATGATATGAGGCCACTTTGACATCAGAATTGGGATATCCCTGCCTCAAACCATATTAAAAGACTTTAAGATGATTTTCCAGGGGGGAAAAACAGAGCCCTCTGGAACAATGCCAGGTGTCCCACTCTGGGTGCAAGTCACTCTCTCAGAGATCATAATGAGATGCCTAGCTGTATGATCAATGCTAGGTGCCTCCTTTTCAACCTGAGAGGGATTGACTCATGGCAGCAGCACCAGATGGCCCAGTGGGAGGTGTATGTAGACAGCTGCCCTGCACTGCTCCAGAATGCAGAGGTCTTGGCAGCTTCTGAGCCAGAATATTTTGGAAACAGCCCACGGTTTTCTGGCTGGTGTATAACTACCAATGGAGGGCCAAATACTCCCCTTCCGTGTTCTAAAGAACAACTATGCTGCTTAGTCTACAATCTGCACAGAAAAGAACTGGGCTACCTTTCATGATGACCCCAGAACTTCTTTGACTGACAAGGCAACATCTCTTCCCCTATCATTTATGGTTGGGGCAACTGTGAGCTAATAGGCAAGCACAGTAAATGTTGTTTTTGTGAAAGTTCATAGTAAAGGAATAGCACAGTTGCTATTTGAAGTTGGCAAATGGTTATATGTACAGTGCGCCCTCCCCTTATGTGGGAATCCATTCCGGATTCCTTCATGTAAGGGGAAATCAGCATATGCTGAAGCCTCATAGGAAATAATGGGGCTTGCACCCGTGGCGCGCGGTGGTGCAGCGGCACACGCACCATGGGCACGCACCCCATTAGTTCTTCCAGGGGATGCAATGGGCTCTTCCAGTGTGACTTTCAGCATATGCTGAAAGCCACATATTGCTCACTCCGTAAAACACAGGTGCACTGTATTTTAAATGGTAATGTAGGCGTGAAAAAGACCACCCCAAAAGTCCTGGCTGGCAGCAGCCGGTTTTCCTGTTGAGGGACACAACAGCAGCCAAACTGCCCGGCATCCCTCTGCCCCAAAAAGAACCCAGAAAATCCAGGTTCTTTTTCAGATTCCGCACTCACATCACAAATGCGCCATTTGCGCACTCATGATGTAAGCGACGTACAGAGACATCTATACGCTGCACATCGCTTATGTCAAGATGGCATCCCATGTGTGGATGGAAGGCAGGCATGAGGGCAGCGGCACGTTCTAGGGTTCCAGAGCATACGGTTGCCGCACGCTCTGGAACCCTAGAATTGGCCCGAGGATGGTGCTTCCCATACCGTACAGATTAGAGAAGAGTATTATTCTTGCTACAGACCATAGTTCCTCCCAGAGCAGCACTTCCCCTTAGGTTAAGGACATTGGATGTAGACATTTTGTCACAGACCAGAGCTTTGAAGTAACATGGAAGAAGTAACACTGTTGTTTTTAATGTGCTGCTTCAGGGCAAATAAAAGAAAGGGCCAATGAATGTATTTCAAAAATGGGCATCCAACTAGTAACATTCTTAGACTTTGGTGTATAACAAATACAATTTATGTCAAAAAGTATTTTTTAATTTTTTTAAAGAAATATTTTTATTTAATTTGCTTTTCATCATGAAGAAATATTCATAGACAAAAATAAACATATCAAATACATTGTCACATAAATTAACACAATACACCCTCAGTAAAATCTAAATAATAAAATACATAACAATACAAAATATATAACTATACTAACAATACTAACAAAATACTAAAAACAAAATTAGAATTATTTGGAACTTTCCCCATCTAATATGCTAATATTACTGGACTTCTTCATTTTCATCTTCCTTCTATTGCTATACCACTACCTTTCCCCCACTCTCAATGTATTTGGGACTACAACATCCACTATCCCAGACCATTGTCCATTTTGGCTGGGCTAGTTCAAAATTCTCTCTGTGTGTATGTCTGTGCCTTCATGTCACCTGCCGGACTCCTGGCTACCCCATGTATTCTTATTCTTATTATGTTTATTTATATCCTGCCTTCCTCCAGGTACATGTATTTCACAAGGTTTTCTTAAGCAAGGAATACTAAGAGGTGCTTTTGCCAGGTCTTTCCTCTTATATATAGCATATACAACCTGGTATTCATCAGTGGTCTCCCATCCAGGAATTTACCAGGACCAACTCTGCTTAGCTTCCAAGATCAGACAGAATCTGGTGCCTTTGGGGTATCAGCCCAAAATTACAGATACCAAAATTTCAGAAGGTAACAGGTCAGAGAAGAGCAATTCAGGTAGTATTTGCAATGACTGTGCATAGAGAGGTACAGCTGGTTTTATTCTCTGGTAATAAAAGACAGAATTTTCTTGTTACAAAATGGTGAGGTGATGGATATGCAAACAGAAGTTTAAATTCTTGGTACAAACTAGTGCAGACATATTGAATCAATTCAGTGCAAAAAAGTGTTGTCTCATCAACTTCCATTGATTCAATTGTTCTACTGTAGTTGTGACTATGAACTGGAGTCAGGTCAGAGATGAACATATTGCTATTTATCTTAACTAGTATGCTTTACCACTTCTGGGCAGCCACACAATATTACTGTAGGCACAGCTGTGCAATCCCTGTAGAAGTAAGCCCCTGACAAAAATTACATTAGTGAAACACAAAAGATGCTATCCTAGTCTCTCTAATGAAGGAAGGAGATTTTTATATATATGGTGGGGGAGCAATCACCCTCTTTCCGTGTGTGTGTGTGTGTGTGTGTGCGCGCGCACACACACACACACACGGAAAGGGGGTGATTCCTCCCCCACCATAAATAAACATGAATAGTAAAGTACACACAGGTTTCCTCTCCCAAAGCAGAGAGAGCCTTGTAAAGAAGAGTTACTAGGATGATGAGAAAACAGGATTTATGTTCTGCAAAGAGGTTTAAGAGTTCATCCTGAATAGCTCTGGAAAACCCTAGCTGAAAGCATAAATGATTGTGCTTTATGAATATATTAGAACAGTAAAGATCAGAGGCAGGAAATAACTATACACACTTTTAAATATATATATAGAAATGAGCAAATGGGAATAAACTGTCCATGGATACATTTAGCCCCTAGATTAATTTTTTTTATTTTTTAAACATCAAAGGAGTGGCATCTTGAGCAATCTTCCAAGGATATCTGCAAAGAAAGAACATGCCAAGCGCTAAGTAGCAATTTAACAAAATTAGTTTTTTGTGGGTTTTTTGGGCTATGTGGCCATGTTCTATCAGAGATTCTTTCTGACGTTTCGCCAGCATCTGTGGCTGGCATCTTTAGAGAAGATGCCTCTCTGGAGATGCCAGCCACAGATGCTGGTGAAACGTCAGAAAGAAACTCTGCTAGAACATGGCCACATAGCCCAAAAAACCCACAAAAAACTATGGATGCCGGCCATGAAAGCCTTCGACTTTACAATTTAACAAAAAATTGCAAGATTTGTTCAAACAGTTTGGGAGAAAGTATGTGACTTGTCCTAGATCACCCAATGGGTCTCCATGGCTGATCAGGGATTTGAACCCTGTTTTCAGGGTCCTAATACAACACTCAAACCACTACATTGTGCAGGATCTCAAATTATACAAATATAATTTGCATGCAACACATTCATTTCAATAGATCTATTTTATGACTAATTGTGGATCTAATTCCACTTCTTACAACATTCTTTCATTAATGTCATACTTAAAAAGGAAAGAATATAATGATCATGAACATAATCGCAATTTTGTGAGATAGCATGGGTCAAGGTGCCAGAATGATTGATTCATGTGTGAGGATCTCCTGGTTCAGGCTGAGACATATGGGATTCCTTGAGAACACCTAAATGAACTAAGCTGCCACCACTTACTGAACTGACCTCCCCTTTCCCTAGTAACTCAGTAGGAAATTACTTTGGGGTAAAAGAGATAAAAGTGTCTTTCATCCAAGGAAAAATCATATGAAGATGAACTTCCAGTTTTAGAGAGTGAAGTGTAAGCTGCGCTCAGAGCACCTGGGAGACGTATTACTGGCAACTGATGACATACCAATATAGCAGCTCCAAGCTACAATGGCAGAATCTACTCGAATTCAAACTAAAATCTAATTCATATCACAAAAAACATTAACAATTGGTTGCACACTTACAATCACAGAGGCATTCTTGAAACACTATGTTTGATATACTAACAGAAAGGAACTGAAATAACCCAAGAAAATGGATGGTTCAGCAGAGAACCTTACAGAAAACAGTTGAGATTTAATAGTTCTTTGAGACCATGTGGGATTGTAGTGCCTAACCTGAATGGCCAATTTTCTAACAAAATTAGTTTGTTATATGCGTGTTTTATTAATAATATGGTTAAATCCATTATCCTTAGCAATAGCATTTTCATTTCTATACCGCTTAATAGCAAATTCAGCACTTTCTAAGTGGTTTACAGTCTCTAAGTGGTTTAGAAGCTGAGTAATTATTTTACCAGCCTACAAAAAGGATGGAAGACTGAGTCAACCTTGGAGCCACAGCTTTGTGGCTGCAGTACCATAATTAAACCACTGTGCCACCATGGCTCCTATAAAACCTAATGGAGTATTCTTAGCTATTTCATCGTATAATGGCAAAATTTAAGCACAGTTGACTCCAACTGAAGAAGACACCACAAAAGGCATTGATATTCCTGGGCTAGTCATTTTATTGTAGTCTACTTGGTTGTGGAATCTACTATTGAGCTACACCTGGATAGAAATTTAAAGTTACAAACTAGTACTGGATGGGAGTAAATGTTATCTGTCCTTACATCTTAAACATCACACTCACTGAGTTTGTTTGTTGCTGCAAGCTATTTTGATAGCGCTGCAGTTGCCGGAGAGAATCAACATTCTTCATGAACTATAACTACATAGTACAGTGGACCCTTGTTATACGCTGGAGTTTGGTTCCAAGATCCCCCGTGTATAACAAAATCCGTGTATGCTCAAGTTCCATTAAATATAATGACATAGCAAAATGGTGTCCCTTATAAAAAATGGAAAATCAATGTTTGATATTTGAAATTGGTACTTTTTTTGAACATTTTCAAACCGTGTATGCTTGAATCCGTGAAGAAAAAATCAGTGTATAAGAAGGGCCGACTGTATTGTCATCCAGGCATCAGTTGGTTTGAGTCAAGTGGCACCTTGCAAGTAAAAACAGAAATTTACAGTCTGAGATAACTCCTTTGTCAATATTAACGCCTTAAAACTTTCTTATAAGTAGAAACACAGACTTATTAGCTGTTTCCTGTTTTAAGGGTATTCATCTGAGCTTGTCCATTAAGAATTCAGATTTATGGCCTTTTCACTTTAAGGTTTTCTAATGTGTGCCTTTGTTAATTAGTGTTATAACATGTGTAGCCAGGTTCTAGAGGTGAGAACAAAAACCTAACAGATGCAATTATTGTTCTTGGCCTTTACTGTGTCA
>NC_056522.1:130539453-130540174 GCF_019175285.1 Sceloporus undulatus | reverse complement strand
AATAATAATAATAATAATAATAATAATAATAATAATAATAATAATAATAACAACAACAATAATAATTTTATTTTACTCCATTGATTTGCTCCATTAAATTTCATACATAACTACACCAGATACTTGGTAGTTTTTCACCCAAGTTTTGTTGTTTTCCCATATAATAGATAAAGCAGGATTAGACTCGGAGGAAGGCATGAAAATTGGAGGAAGCAATATCAACCATTTAAGATATGCAGATGACACCATACTACTAGCAGAAAATAGCAAAGACTTGGAACAACTACTAAGGAAGATCAAGAAAGAAAGTGCAAAGGCAGACTTACAGTTGAACATTAAGAAAACAAAAATAATGGCCACAGATGATTTATATAACTTTAAAGCAGATGATGAAGACATTGAAATAGTTCATGATTTTCCATATCTTGGCTCAGTCCTTCATCAGAATGGAGACTGCACTCAAAAAAATCAGAAGACTAGGACTTGGAAAGACAGCTGTAAAGGAACTAGACAAGATCCTGCAATATAAAGATATATCACTGACTACTAAAGTTAGGATTGTGCAGGCCATCATATTTCCCATTTCTATCTATGGTTGGGAAAGCAGAACAATAAAGAAAGCTGATATGAAGAAAATTAACTCAATTGAAATGTAGTGCTGGAGAAGCGTTCTACAGATACGGTGGATGGCTGAAAAGGCCAATAAGTAGGTTCTGGAGCA
>NC_056522.1:130511458-130539443 GCF_019175285.1 Sceloporus undulatus | reverse complement strand
AATTATTATTATTATTATTATTATTATTATTATTATTATTATTATTATTATTATTAATATTAATATTATTATTAACCTTTATTAAAGCGCTGTAAATTTACACAGCGCTGTACATACAATCTTTTTAATTGGACGGTTCCCTGCCCTCAGGCTTACAATCTAAAAAATTAGGTCTGAATACTCCATAAAAGCCAAGATGACTAAACTGAGACTGTTGTACTGTAACAATATCACAGGAAAACATGGCTCACTTGGAAAGAAATATATGGGACATTCCATATTTGGGAGCTTGAAGTCTGGTAACATACTGGGACTGTACAGGGCACTCTGAATCTCAAATCATTTGATGTTAAGAACAGGTGCCAACTCTACTCCTAGTAGATGAAATCCCAAGTATTTCATACACAGCAGTCAAGCCTCATGTACCAAATACCAGGGGTCCATATGTGGGGTTCACTGCTACCACAACATTCCTTTTCCTCCTCATCTTCTAGCAGCTGGGCAGAACATTATTGTAAGGGTTGCCTGCCATTTTGAAATATGCATGGCGTTTACAGTTTCCACAAGATATGAAATCATGGGAGTGCTCTGGGCTCCGACGAGCTATTCTCTCTGTGGGACTCTAGGCAACCACATTATATACATCTGCTTTATGTGTCTTCACCCAGTTTTGAGCTGGTTGGGATTTGGATGCAGAAAGGACAAATAGTTTAACGTTCATATTTTCTGAGAGTAAGCAGCTGATGGTAGGGTAGATTGCAAGTACAGGCAAAGTTCAATGAGGAAAGGAAGGAACAAACAATCATATAGATAATAATATTATAATATAGCCAATGATATAATCATCTTAATAGTTACTTCCTAATTATTGACCCCATCCATTGTCACCATGCCTCCTTAATTTAGGCTTTTTGTGGCACATGAGTTACTGCTGTTTTGAAAAGCTAGAAATCCTATTCATGAAGAAATTGAGATTCTCAGAATGAATTTACAAAATGGCTCTACAAAACATTATCAGTGTGTTAACCAGTACTGACTTAATTCAGTCATTATAACTTTGGTCATTGATGTAGTTATGCCAACAGCATTCAGAAACATGTAGCCTACATGCTCTTGCTAGTATCAGCATATGTGTGTGTGTATGTGTGTGTTTAGTAACTTCAGATTTTTAAGTCATCTCCTTCCCTGATGAGCCCTCTTGTGCTAAACATAGTATGTTCTACTTCAAATTACTCTAAGTCACCTCTGGTGTCATCAACATAGATCACAGCAAATTGTAATAAGAAAATACTTCTAAGGCAGACAGCAATGTATGATTTAATGTATGACATTTATATCCACTTTAATTATCACAGGGGCAAGTTGTCATTCTATGTGTGCTTCAGCATGACCTATAAAACATGGAGGCATATTATGCTTTTGCACTATGGTATTATATTTCCAATGGTAGACATTTCTTTTTGACGAATTGTACACTTCAGTCTGTCTGAGTAGTTTGCTGAACTTATGAACCTTTTTGAAGTCAGAAATAATGGCCATCTTACTCTGGGCTTTACACAGAACATTTAAAATAAATAAACGTGTGCAGGGCATCTTGTATTCCATGGAGATGCAATGCAAAGATGTGATTTAGACTTGGGCACAGAATGAATCATAGTATAAATTTTGGAAACTTTTTTTTTTTTTTGCTGTTTTATTCTAAACAGACTTTGACTGGGAATGAAATGCACAGCAGAATCTCAAAAGCAAGTGGAGGTGGACCTCCTATGGTGAGAACCAGAGAAAGAAGTAACTCAGATTTCGAGGCACTACAGCTAAGTGATAAGGCACGTGATTGGCCTGTTTAATTCTTGGCATTTCCAGATATTTTTTAAGGCCGACAATAGGCAGTGAGAAAGATTTCTGCCCAAGGGTTTGGAAAGCTACTGCCAGTCAGAGTAAACCCTGTGCTGTTTGATACCTTTATTCAGAATTTTCTCCTTAGTATTAATAGTGAAGCTCTCTGTGTGAGGCTGCATTTTCAGGAGCTGCAAAGCAAAGGGGCATAATGCAGCCCATGGAAACTACTTCTGTGGCCACTGAAGCCTCCCACCAGTTCCCCATCCCCTCAATGACTGATTTAATTATTTAATTCATGCAATTCTGGCCTCAAAGCCACTTGGAAAATACCCCAAAGTGTGAAAACATGCAAAAAATATCCCTACCTGATCCCCATACCCACCCACACACCCCCGGCCTGGAATCTCACACTACCCCTAATATCTCTGTATTCCTCTGCAGTTCGTCTCAAAATTGAGACACTTTATGACATTTTATTTCTCAATTTTCAGAGGCACTGATTAGGAATACATGTTTTTGAACTTGATGCCTGTGTCGGTGTGTGGCCCATGGAGGTGTGGGGAGTAAATTGGCTCCTGGCCTCCACAAAATTGTAAAGAATGATGGAAACATCTACAGTGTAAAAGAGAAGTATTTTCCATCTTTGCAAAGGGGTTCTCTTTTCCCAGTGTGGACTTGTTTTCTTCAGTTTTCTCAGAGGCAAAAGCAGAGCTCAGAAGAGTTACTACCTTGGACTACAATTCCCAATATCCATGGCTATGCTTGATGGGAGATTCTGGAATCTGTAGTCTAAAACAGTAACTCTTCCAGGCTGTGGGCAGAAAGTAAACTGCAGCTCCAGAATAAATCATTGTGTAAATAGCAAAAGAGTGAAAAGATGGAAGAAGGAAAGGCAGATTCCATCACTAGGAGCTGCTCAAGGTTATTTAAAACTTAGCTAATGAGAATACTCCATGGTTCATGTACAAGACATCCCCACAGGGTATCCTTGCTCTGGTAGGTGGGCTCTCCCCTGCTAGTATCCATAGTTTCCAACTGATGCCTGCCAGGAGAGCTCTTAAAGTTCTGTGTGCAGCCTCCTCAGTGGGGCTGTGATTGTAAAGTTACTGTGTAATGGAGTGTATTACCATTTGCCATATGATGTGATGGCCTTGTCTGTCAGCCAGAGAGTCATTTAATGTTATATATGGGTCAAATGAGCCAAAAAGAGAAAGAGGAAAGGAGATTCAAGAACACAAAGCCCTCAAGCAAAAGGGGAAAGATCCCCTATGGCAGCAGTCCACATCAGTTTTTTAAATAAATAAATAAATCCTTATTTGCTTTTGAAAATTGATGGAACAGCATTTTAAAAGTTAAGGAAAAGGAATTCCAAGGGCAGGGTTATTTTCTGCTGAATCAGTTGCTTAGATGCTCAGCCAATTTCCATGAGTTATTTTTATTTATACATATATACTTACTAATCTGTAGAATCCTGTGCTTATAATTTCTTAGTTATGGATTTCTTTGTATCTCACACAGATGGAGCTGTTAACTGCTTCTCTTTTCTTCCTCACAGCAGATATTCAGAATCGGGTTGTTCTCGTGGTGGCTGTTTTCCCAATGTCAACATGCTAAATGAATCATCTCTTATAAGAGACTTAAGCAGAAAACAGTTTAATCAAGTTTACAGAGTCACCTTCCTGAGTTCAGTGTAACAGAGATAATGGGCCAGATTCAAAGTGATAAAAACGACCATGTATTGCACTTGGCAAACCCTCCAGAAGACAGTTTTGGCTGAAGCAAAAAGATGAAGTGAGTAACGGAGGAGGAACCTCCTACTTCAGATGCTGATGTCCATTGTGACATGGGATTTCTATCATGGTTTTCTAGGCATGAATAAAAGAACTTAGAACATCAGCTGGCGTAGATGGGTACATTTCAAGCCTTACCTGGGACAACTCAGTTGCCTCTAATAAATTTTCTGTTGACAATTATTAGTCCTTGCTCATAACTCCACATGCTGTTTTGATTTGCAATAAGTGTCATACTCATGTACAACTAATAACCTAGGCCTTGTATAGACTGGACTGAAAGGCCAAGCTGGGGGCAAAGTCAGCGTATTACATCCAGATGATACGTGTCCTGACTCCACCCCCAAGGTGCCATGATGCCGAGCACTGCTCCACTCAATGCGCAGCATCATGGTGCTCATCTGGCACTGCATCCATACAACACAGTGCAGAAGGAGTGTCGTATAGTCATGCTGCTGCGGCTATGGCGCCCTTTCGAGGGCACAAAAAGGAGCCACTTTTTGTGGCTGCTTTTCACACCCTCAGAAGGCCAGATTGGGGCTACAGAGTGCAGTTGCCTTAAACAATATTAGAAGCAGATAAAAGTAAAATCCATACCACTACCATAGTCCTATCGAAGCCATTTTAGCTGTGAATGATTTGTGAGAAGCCACAAAACCTGATAAGTGTCCTTCAAGACAAACCTGAATTATTCATGTCAATGGAATGTCTGGATCTGCATAATAGTAGTATTCCTAGATGATGGTTATTCCAAACAGCTCAGAACAATTCTGACTAATGTTATAAGACATGCTTAAAAGAAAACATTGAATAATAATCTTGGGGAAATCACAGCATCTCTTGAAGTCAATATACAACACCAGGGGCTCTTCCCTATCAATATTGTCTTAAATGAACAAATACGTTATAGAATAGAAAACACACAGATGAGTCAGTAAGATCTTCCTAAACTGTAAAAAAAAAAAAAAAAGGGGGGGGGATGGCACAATCACATTTTTTTCTCACTTGGCAATTAAACACTAACATGTCCTATGATGTAATTATATAAATTTTCCTCCAAAGACTTTTTATAACTTTCAAAATGATAATAATGCTAATGACTTTGTTATTTAGTGGCCTCTGTTAATGGGATCTATAATAATGAGATCTATACATAAATGAAGAAGAAAAAACTGTCTTAACTCTCCTGCCATTTTAGCTCTGGATTTTATTAGTGTGAATAAAAAGGAATTGTGGCCAAGTTAAAAGACTCAGCTGATCTAATGAAATACAACTTTTGCAATGTTATCATCCACCCAAGATACACTCTGCTTCTTTAATATTTCACAAGCCATCTTTATTATCCTCACACACCACATTAAAACAAATCTGCATCTGTTAAGGTGAATTTTATTTGTCATTTTTGGGTCTAACAGTTCCCTTGTTCTTTTCTTGTATGGAAAAAATGATCCATTATACAACACATGGCAAATACTTATTGAGATTTATTTTATTTTTATTGCCTTGGCAACATTTGCTTTTTACCTCTGGTTATAAAATCTCAAATCTTCGCCAGTTTGGAACTTGACATCTACCAATAAAAGGGCAAAATGAAATACTAGCTGGCAGAGAATAAGGTTTTATGTTAATATTCTATTATGTGGCAAACATGCAGAGGCATGCTGTTATTTTTTTTAAGTACATTAACACTGGGCTGTGTAATTTGATTTAACCTGCTCTGAGCAGTACAAACCATTGATTCATAGTAAGCAGATGCTTTCTGTACATGGATACATATGCACATATAAGTCTGTGGGGGGGAGGGAAACAGCAACATATCCTTAACTTTCAAAGGGAAGTGTAAATGTAAGCATCTGGTACACTTTTTAGTTCGCTTCACTGCCTTTGTGCTTCTCTGACTCCTCAAATGCATAAAGCACAGATCATTTCTTCTACTGTAAACTGGGTTGAACATCTGCAATATGTTCTGGCATAATTAGTGACACCTAAAAATCATAATACTAAAATGAAGTTACTTCTGAGCTATTTGTTTAGCTCTTCATTCTTTTTCTGGCCTGCAGCCCTTGTAAAGTTTGGGTACCACAGATATTTTGTCCATGCTGTAAAGGTGCCAAAAAAATCAAATCGAAACAAAAATTCCTCAGCAGGCCATTTCCAATGCCTTTAACAGCTGCTTAGTGTGTCTCAAGCAACAGTTGAACCTTTTCATGGCTGAGAGACAGATGGTGTAGTTCAAGAGTTGGCTCTATGGCAGTAGAGGAGGAGAAGGAGGAGGAAAATGACAACTAGAACAATGATAATGATAACAATGACTGGTTTCAAGAATTATATTATGAAAGATGGAGAACCAGTACTGTGTAGTGGTGTGGGCTATGACTCTGGAGACCAGGGTTTGAATCCCCACTGAGCCATGGAAACCCACTGGACAACTTTGGGTAAGGCATACTCTCTCAGCCTCAGAGGAAGGCAAAGGTAAAACCCCTCTGAACAGATCTTGCCAAGAAATCCCTGTGATGCCCCTTAGGGTCACCATAAGTTGGAAACAACAACAGCAAAATACAAAAGATGCTTCTGTTTCTGAGTTCAGTTGAGTGTGTGTGTGTGTGTGTGTGTGTGTGTGTGTGTTTCCAATTGTGGGAGAAAACACTGTGGGAAAATACTTCTGTACAGTTTCCATCAGCTGTTCTCACCTACTGAAGTGTTTTGGTAAATTATTCTATGAAAAAATACACATTTTCTATGGGAAAAAAGGATATTTCCAGAAACACACATTTTGAGGAATATTGCTGCTTGGGGAGTAAAATCCCACCAATTTTGCACTTAAAAAAACAGCAACAACAACCTACAAATATCTGTGGAAACAGGACTGCCCCCCCCCCCCCCCCGGTAAGAAATAGATTTATGGCATAAACCCTACAATTTTCAAGTGAAAAGATTCCAAAAACATGCTCTCTCTCTCTCTCTCTGTGTGTGTGTGTGTGTGTGTTTGTGGCGATTCTTGAAATACAGTTTGTGCTAATCCATGCTGGGGGTGAGTTAATGGATGGGCATTCCAGAAGTGATGGAAGTTTGGTTAGTGTGTGTTTCATGTGTCCAACCAATCTGTTCTATGTGATTTTGCATTCCTGCCTCAAGCAACAGCACTAGTATTCATTAAAGCAGTTATGAATATGTGACCTAGAGTTACACAGTCATGACTGGTTTCTATTCCTTACATATTCACTACAACATGGAATACAGAGGGAGCTTGAATGTTCTCCAGTTACTGGGCAGCAGCCACTGCTATCAATGGGGATCTGTTTCTCTGTTGGTTGGGAGGCAGCTGCCTGATGTTCCCACATCCTTCCTTGAGTGATCTCCATTGTGACAGGCAGTATAAGTCATTCTCTGTGTGTGTGTGTGTGTATTTGAGTGTCAATCAGCTGCTTCCTGATCAACAGGGGGAGTGATACCTTGCCCACTAAGTGGGAATGGAGGGAGTCAGTCTGGGGCCCACTACATAGTTACATTTAAACTATTGTAAGCCACCTTGGAACCCAGAAAGGTGGGATATATGTGCAATAAATAAATTAATACCTATGTAAGTGTATTGACTACGTAGCTACATACCTGGGAGAATTCTGACCTAGGATTATAGAAATAATGTTATTTGGTTCTTCTTCATCACTTCATCACACACACACACACACACACCACCACCACCACCACCACCACCACCAAGTGCATTTTATAAGTTTAGGATGATAAAATGGCCAGGACAAAGACACATTTTGTTCAGATACAGAAGTCTTGATAACCATACAGAAGTCTTGATAACAAAGTTTTGCGAACCACAATAGGTTTTACAGGGGTCACCTTTGCAAAATTTAGTTAGTTCAGAATGCAACTGCAAGACTGCTACCTGAGACTGTGTAATATAAGCATATCAGGTCTGTATTTTGCCATCTTCTCATGTTCCCATTTCATTTCTGGGCCATGGCCTTGATTTAAATATTAATGCTTTTTGTGGTTTAGGACCAGGTTATTTTAAGTCTTTCTATACACCTGAAGTCTAGCTACCCGAAGCCTTCTTTTGCCACCTTTCTTTGTGGGTTTCTGATAAGTAAACCAGTAAAAACACAATGTAAGAGCTTTGCTGGAACAAACCAAAAACCTATCAGGGCATGAGTTCTGCTCATGTTCTTCAGAATTTGTTATTCAAAGGAAAATACTGCTGATAATGAAGGTGATAAACAGCCATTGTTATGGACAGTCTTTAATAGTCTAATTCTCCATGAATGGTGTGATGTGGGAGACTTTGAAAGAGAAGACCCTTTTGTGGGTCCTCTGTTTTAGCTGTAAGTAAGTCTTTGAAATCACCACATTCCTGTCTCCTGGTGCTACAAATCAAGTAGCAATAGTCCATCTTTTCTCTTAACATTTATTTTTGGCAAAGAAAATGAAGTTGGAAGACACAGTTGCAAAATACAGGGCGGAAATAAAAATGGAAGATGATGATGTCTGAGCGTCCTGATGTCTGTTTGTGGCAAGGTGAGAGTAGGCTAAAAGTGTCATCTGGAAGCAGACTGCAGCTTATGCTTTTTTGTGTTGCATTACATATTTATTGTCGTTTTCATTGTTACTACTGTTTTTATTGTTACTGAATTTTAAAAGATTGTATTTCATCTTGGAAGTTGCCGTGGAAACTAATTTTAGGACTGCTATGAATACATACATAACCTATGTGCATAATACATGTTTGTTGATTTATAACTCCTGTCATGCCATTAGGTTCCTACAAAGGTTCATAAGGCACAGGTTTTGCTTGTTTGTTTTTAAGAAAAGTGTGGTGACAGTCTACCAGGCAAAAAAAGAGGAAAATTAAGTAAGACCCACCCAGAATTTGTAAAAGTTCAACTCTATGTGTGGAAATTCAAATTCACAGTGAAAATTTCAACAATAAAGCACAGTGAAAATTTCAATAATAAAGCAGTTTACGCCTCTATTATGCTGTATTCAAGAGTGGCATTTCAGAATAGTCAAATGTTCATTCTACATAGGCTTTTCAGCTACATCTGTTTCCTAGAAGCATATAGTTTTATTATCTTGCCTTCGGAAAGACACACAGGCAGTCAAATTGTCGAATACTGGGGAAAGCTAAAGTGGAGCAACATTTTGCCAAAGACATTAGGCTTTAAAACTGGTAAGACATTAACAATCCAATGCCTCATTTTTTGACAAAGAACTTAATGAGGACAGAAAATAGCACAACATTAATCCATTTCTATGTCAAAGTCTGTAATATAAATGGGAGCCAATGCACGTTCTTTTTTTATCCATTCATGTCACCTTCTTCAGACTGTCAGGCATGTCATGATCTTGTGTAGTCACCTGAGTGCAAAGTCACATAAACTATTAGCTTTCAAGTCAAATTGTGCTCTTGGCAATAGGTCCAGTTAATTGAAATGGCAATTTTTTACTTTGCTAAAAATAGGCAAATATAATGAGATAAAATATGCTGGGCAATTTGTGTCTAGTCAACACTAATGGATACATCATAGTTATATAATAAAGACTTGGAATTTAACTATTGCTTGTCTTTTCTCTCCCAGTTTGCTCCTTTTGTGCTACACGTATTTTAGGTATACCTCTTTGTGTTGTGTGTGTGTAGTTTAGGGATGTAATTCTCCATTAATTTCCTTCTTGAAGAAAGCAATGGGTAATTTTAGTAATTTTCTTTCTGCTGTGAATAATTTTTCAAAAACCAGACAGGTTTCAAAGCCTATTCTCAAGTTAGGATTTATTCTGTGAAAAATTTTCATTGAGTTTTCTTACTCAGAAAACTTATTTTTTTCTCTATCAACAAAGTTCTCATTTTCAGTGCCCTCCCTTCTTTCCTGCCCTCCTGTAAGCACAACAGGATAGGCTGATAGTAGTAGTAGTAGTAGTAGTAATAATAATAATAATAATAATAAATCATCTAGCCCTACTACTTTTATGGCAAGGCAACAGCTATTGCAATTTCCAGTACAGCAGGGTGACCATAGGTCATAAGTGCAATGGAGGATAAGGCACTGCAAAGTGTAGGGCATGCCAAAAATGTAGGGCATTCTGAAATTAAAGCTAAAAACACTCATGCAAATATAAATTCGTGATTCTTGGTCATGCTCAAAATGGAAGACATTTTGGAATTCCTCCTGGACAGGAGGCTTACATCTAGGACATGTCCTGGGAAAAGATGGCTGTTCCCCCTTCTGCACTGCATCTTTTACAGACATGGACCAAAAAAAGAAAAAGGAAAAGTGCACATATTTTCTCCAAAACTGAAACAGAAGCTGGCTGACATGGTGGTTTTCATATGGAAATTTTTTTAAACAACAAGAAGAAGTTGTTGACATTATCTTACTTCCTGAATAAAAACAAGTCACGTTTTACTTACTTTAAAGTAGCATAGAATAAAGGGAAATTGCAGGTGAGAGGCCTAGAAAATGCTCTCTAAATTACTGCACAACTGCAGTGGAGAATTCTGAGATGTTCAAACCTTTTCTCATCTTTAATATGCTACTTCTGGGAAATGCAGAGGTTTCGGTTCTTTAAAACAGTCCCAAGAGAGTCAGTAGGAATAAAAACCTAGACTTCTTTGAGTTTATGGCTGGAGGAATTCAAATTATAACATTGTTTACACAAATAACAGCACTACGTCTAGGCTAAGATGAAGAGCACGCCAGCAAAACCTATTTATAAATAATCACAAATCACCTTGACATTGGGAGCAATGGCAGCATCAGTGCAGGGTAGACAGTAGCTCTATTGACTTAAGGCTTCGGATGGTAATGCTGGTTTCTTATTGCCAATTCTTTCTCTTTCTACCAAGATATTTGGCCACAAGATTATAATTTCAAATCCTATTACAATGGGACACAACAGGATGGAATTGTCTCAAAGGGCTTCCTTTCATCAAATATTTACATTTGTCATGTCATGGGATGGCATCTAATGTTGTAGTGTAGTCATTGTAGTTGGCTAGTTCCATTAGTTAATTGCAGCCACTGACACTTTTTTCCAACAAGGAGAGCTGTGTACTATTGTAGTGGAGGGAATTCTTACCCTACCAGAAAAAGATGGAATCAGGAATCATCTCATACAGCAGCCTTTCCCAGATGTTGTGTTTGGGACTTCAGCTGCAATGGCCCATACTCAGGGTTAGGGATGGTCAGATCAGGGCATGATCACATGTGGCTTTTAAACCACCACAAAAGATCAATAATAGCTCCTTTGGTGATACCTATTGCATGATGCTGCCTCCCTCTCACTGCTTCCTTGTCTTCCAACAGTTGTTAGCCTGCACCTTCTCATTGACTGGGAAAACCTGTCAATAAGCTCTCAATCACAGTAGTTCTCTGGTAAATTATCCTGTTGTACTTCCAGGATTGCATGGTTACATAGTGTCACTGTCTTCTCGTCTCCCCCTCCCCATCCCCTTTGCTATTCCAGAACAGCCAGGGAAATTACTTTTTTAAAAAATGAAGTTTAAAACAATGAAGTTAGCATAACTATGGAACTGCATTAAGAAAAACAAACAAAACACACACACACATACAGATTAAAGGCAATGGGTAGGACATAGGGAAGGGAGGCAGGGCTAAGGGTGGGGGCAGAAGATAGAGTAAGGACCAGCAACAGTCCAGTCATGATAATAAAGTGATACACAATAGGGAGTGCTGCCAAACTTGTATGTATAATAAATAAATAAATAATAAAACTTTTATTTGTATCCCGCTTTTCTGTAACTAGACAATCAAAGCGGCTCACAACATATTAAAATCCACATTTACAACATTAGTATGTATTTCCTTTCATTAACGTGATTGCAGTGGAAATGGGGGTTGTGTTATGAAGTCAATAATCCACAATATCTGGAAGTCAGAAGCTTTGCCCAACATGGTTTCATGTATTTAAAGTGAAAATTTGGAATGATGTGATTTTTTTTAAAAAAAGAATAACATTAAAAAAAATAAGTATGCAGAATACTTCTCAAACCGTGAAGACTCTTTCCTTTTTAGAAGTCTCCTAATCAGGATTTCCTGACACTCAAGAACAGTTATTTGTTAAGACAAAGACCCTATTGTTGTTGTTGTTTTAATTTTCCATATATTTTAAATATTCTTTCCATCTCTAGTTCATTGGGTTTTAATGCTGTGTACTTTAAGTGGACAAACTGTTTGGATTTGAAGGTTTTATTCAATTTTGGATGTAACATTGTCTTATGAAGATGCAGGTTCAACATTTTATGATCAAAGCATAGACACACAAGAGAAAAATAAAATATCAGGTAAAATATTGTCTATGTGTATATGACTAACATTTTAGAAAGAGTAGCCAATGCACTCTGGAAATGCTATGATACAATTCAGATCTAAAAATAGATTGGCTTGAGTTATCAGTCTGAAAGCATTTTTGTTGCTGTTGTTTTTGGATGAAGAACATTCAGCAGGATGAAAGGCATGGGTTTTTCTTACAACATTTCCACTTCTGGCAGAAGGCACAGTTGGTGCGAACCAATGTTCATTTTTTAAATTCATATTCCAGACCAAATAAGAAGAAAAATGTTCTCTTGTCACATATTACCATCATTTCAAGACCAAAAGGGCAATAGACATTTACATTAGAGACAATGTTAAGGAGTTCTTGACATCTGTTTATGTGCCCCTTTGCTCTTTAACCCCTGTTTATTAAAATACATTGACTGCTGACTTCTAGCTTCCTGGAAGCTGGCCAGCTGACATTTAGGCTTGCTGTAGTAATATAGACAGGTAAAACATCTTATTTGTATGACTTACGCATGCATTGCTAAGTACTTGGTAAACCTATTGATCTGATGCACTGTGTGGATTATAACCTAAGGGATAGGAAGCTCTATAGGAGAGGAAGTAACAGATGGGTAACCTCCATTGTAATTCAGTCCACCTGAGAATCCATCCTCCTAGGGATATCAGGAGTTGCATAAGCATCTTGCCTGCCTTGAATTTAAGTGCTGATACAGAATTATGAAAGATAGCCCGGGCTAATGGATGGTGGCATATTGAAGAAATATGATGGGACATGCAGTAGGGTGATTATTGTCAGGGATTGTTGATCACATCCCATTAAAAAATTAAGCGAGAGAGGTTACACTTGGTTTGAGACTACCCAAGATCAATTCCCTGGGAATGCAGGCAGTAGAAATAAAAAGGGTCTCATTATGGGAACCAAGAGCAACAAGATGGTTCTGCCTTTTTAACAAATTAGAAAATTTCTCTGAAGATGCAAGCCACAGATGCTGGCAAAACATCAGGAATAAACTCTTCTAGAATATGGCCACATAGCCCAACAAACTCACAAAAAATTATGGATGCTGGCCGTGAAAACCTTTGACTTCAAATTAGAAAATAGTCCACTAATGATTTGAAATTTTGTGTGGTTTAATTATGCTTTGCTAACACTTGCTGTTTAGTTCTGACAATGAACGTCTCTGTTGTAGATCTTCAGTAATGAACAAAGGTTTTCTGAGTTTTACTACTGAAGCCTGCATTTCTGAATTATGGGAGTCACTGGACTTAACAAGGAATTCCAGCTGTACCTCTTCCTTCAGACATCAGACTTAGTCATAGTGACACATGCCTTAGTTACGTAATGTTTGGATCACAGTAAAATATTCAATGTAGGTCTGTTCAGAAAATCCAGCTTGTCCAAAGAATTGCAGCCTGATTGTTAACTGAGGCTGGTTATAGGCAGTACACAGGTCCAATGTTACAACAACCCCACTAGCTGACTGTCCATTTACAGGCACAATTCAAAATACTGATAATGATCTATGAAACCTATTGGCTTGGTTTTAGGTTATTTGAAGGAATCTATATATTCCCAAACAGACCAGCTTGCATTTTGAGATCTTCTGGGGAGAGCCTTTTTTTCTGAGCCACCACTCTATTTTCACATCTTTTTTTAATAAGCTTCCACAGATGCTCATAGTTATCTCTGTGTACATTTTCTCTACTATCTTTCTCCTAAATCATCTTTCCTCTCTGGTATTTGGTAGGCAATATTCTTAGCATAATATGTTGTTGTGTACTGGCTTCCACGTGTGTAGCCATCTCTCAGTCCAAATTCTCATCCAACCAGTGAGGAAAAACTGAACTTTAATGTGGAACTAAATAACAGTAATTTTTAAGATAAAGAATGAATGCATGAGTGATAGAGGAGTGGTGGAATGAATGGAGGGATAAAGTTAAAAAGAGAGAGAAAGAGAGATTTAGGAACAAGGCCTCTCAGATACCAGAAGGGGAAAAAAGCTATTTTGCCTAAAATGCATACTTTTGAAGTAAAATATTTGTTTGTTCTTTAAATGTCTCCTCCCTCTACTTTGTTCTCCTCGGTTTTTTTCTAGTATCTGAAAGGCCTTGTTCATCTCTCTCTCTCTAATTCTCTCTCCCTCTCTGTCTCTAACTCCCTCTGTCTCTACCTCTATTGATACCGATATCAAAATTGATTCTTACCATCGCCCCTGTCCCCCCCTCCTCTAGAGGAAGACTAATTTCTTTCACTAATCTGGCTGAAATTTCATTATATTCCTATTGGACAGCTTTAAAATTTTTGATGTTTAATCTCTTTTTATGGGTTGATCACTGTTTTTATGATTGGGGGAGGATTAGGGTTTTGGGTTTTTTTAATTGTAATTTTTAATTGTTTGATGTTTTATTTATACTGTTGGAATCTGCTTTGATTCCTTTGTGAAAAAGCAGAATATAAATAAATATTATTATTATTATTATTATTACTACTACTACTACTAACATCATTCCTCCATTCATTGCACCACTCCTCTATCACACATCCTTCCATTCTTTATCTTCTTTTTTAAATTATTATTATTTAATTTCACTTTAAAGTTCAGTTTTTGTTTACCTCATTGGTTGGAGGCAAGTTGGCTATTTGGACAGAGAGATAGCTAAGCAAACATGTCAAGGCCAGAACACAACTACATATTATGCTAAAAATATTGCTTACCAAATCAGAAGAAAGGGTCTCTTTAAAACATAAAAGTATGGGGTCAGCTAAGGGAAATTATTTTCACTATTTAACTTGATCTGCAGCAGGGCTGCATAGTGCGGTATATGCTGAAGCAGGTAAAAATATCCCTTATAAACATGATATAAATATTGGATAAATATTAAATATTAAATACTATAAATATGACTAAATGTAAATTATTAACTATATGACAGAATAGATAAATATGAATAAATAAAATATGTAAAATAGTTCTGCCTGATTCAGTTTCTAAAGCAGTATACTGTGTAACTGACCCCAACAGTCAATACATTGTCAGCTGTTGTCTGAAATGGTGGCCATGCCACTTGAAATGGTGGCTAGAATCACAAAATGATGCCTTCAGTCATTAACAGCCAAACTGTTTCTTGAAAATCACCACACTGAAATGACATCCAAAGTGAAAATATCTAGTTTCATATTGAAAAACATCCAAGCACCAACCTGAGAAACAGGAACATTAATAGTGGAAAGCATGTCATATAAAAACACACTTTGCTGTAACTTCAGTTATGCACTTCTGCTGTTGCTATTATTGTTGTGTGCCTTCAAGTCATTTCCAACTTATGGCAGTTCCAAGGTGAACCTATCATGGGGTTTTCTTGGCAAGATTTGTTCAGAGAGCATGTGACTTGCTCAAGGTCACCCAGTGGGTTTCACGGCTAAGCTGGGAATCGAACCCTGGTCTCCAGAGTTGTAGTCCAACATTCAAAGCACTATACCATACTACACCACTTCTCCCTTCTTTCAATAAAACAGACCTCTGCTAAGGAGAAGAGAACATGTGCCCTGCACCTCAATACATTTATTGTAGGAGATGTTTGTTTTAAATATTACAAAATAAAATGAGAAGGTGTCGATAAAACTATATGTAAAACATAGAGCTCCAAAATCTGACCTTATATAATTAGGCCCAAGAAAGCTTTCTTGATTCAGTGTCTTCCTCTGTAGCTGAGCAATAGTCAGAGATAATGGCAGTGGGGCCAAACTGGGTTTTATACCTTCTCCCACTATCCTGTCCTCCCTTGCATTGTGATGCATAGCATCACTACACTTTTAATCTTTCTTTCCCCCTTCTGGGAGGGCGAACAGCAATCCCCATTCTCATTTTTACTGCTATGGGTGATAAGCAGATAAAAGTCAATTTACAAAACAAACATTGCTGTCCCACATCTAGTTATAGGTTCACCAGCCTAAGAGTCCTCCCTGATCACAAAACATCCTGGCAGAGTATAGTTTTTTGTGGGTTTTTCGGGCTATGTGGCCATGTTCTAGAAGAGTTTCTTCCTGATGTTTCACCAGCATCTGTGGCTGGCATCTTCAGAGAAAGCTTGCCTGGAAAAAGTTGGGTGTATATATACTGTGTGAGCCTGGGAATGCAGGAGTGATTTGCATGTGTATTGTTCTGTGCTGATGGTAGGCCTCAGGCTGGGAGGCTAATGCAAAAGAGGATTAGTGTCTGCTAATTGGTGATCATTATCTCCTGACTCTGCGTGGTTTCCCATTTGCATTTGCTGAGTCCTCATTTTGCTATTCCTCTGGACTAGTAGCCAAATTTTGTTCACTTTAAGGGTTTCTTCTTTCCGGTTGAAATTATCCAGATGTTTGTGGATCTCAATGGCTTCCCTGTGCATCCTGACATGGTAGTGGTTGGCATGGTCCAGAACTTCAGTGTTTTCAAACAGTATTTTATGCCCAGGATGGTTTGTGGCATGTTCTGCTACTGCTGATTTTTCTGGCTGGCCCAGTCTGCAGTGTCTCTCATGTTCCTTGATTCTTGTTTGCACACTGCGTTTGGTGGTCCCTATGTAGACTTGTCTGCAGCTGTGGCTGTGAGAGGTTCTCTCTGGTCCTTGGCTGAGCAAAGCATTTGCTGGATTTTCTTCATCGGTTTGTAAACCATTTGGAGATTGTGCTTCCTCACCACTTTGCCTATTCTGTCTGTGACTCCTTTGATGTATGGTAAAAATACCTTCCCTTTGGGTGGCTGCTTGTCTTCACTTCTCTGGGTTTTCCTGGGCCTGGCAGCCCTTCTGATGTCTGAGCTGGAATAACCATTAGCCTGTAGAGCCCGGTCCAAGTGCTTCAGTTCGTCTTCCAAGAAGTGGGGTTCGCAGATGTGTTTTGCCTGGTTTACCAGTGTTTTGATTGTGCTTCATCCTATCAACTGAAGATTTTCTTCCAAATGACAGTTTATTTTGTTCCCTTGCAATCATCATCTTGAAGGCTCCAAGAGAATAAAAGGATCAATCTTTGTTAATACAGTATGGCCTACCAAGTATATGATTGGAAGATGAAAAGATGGATATTTAGAACTTGTAAATCTACTTTAAAAGTAATTGGTTACCGTTATAGTTATGAGAAAACTGCTACTTATGACGTGATTTTTAAGAATAACTGTTTTTAAGATTCATGAAAATAACTAGACCCACTACTTTTGAAAGCAATATAAAAATGCTACATGCAATACTAAGTACTCTAACTTTTGCAATAAACAAATCAATAATAGTAGCAGTAAGAGAACAGCATAAAACATCCTCAGACCCCCTGCCACTATCTGGCATATTGCCTGAGGCACAAAAATGTTTTAAAAACATGTTATTTGACATTTAAAGATGAACTTTTAAAATGCAGAACTGTCCTAGTGCTGAAAAACATGGTTCCTGAAAATGCTTGTGGTTTAGTTAAATGTGCAGGTCTACAAAAAATAAAAATAAAAATAAAAAAATAGGCAGGATTATTTGAAACCTTATTAATTTTGCCCCGTTGTTAAATCATAGCACAGAAAAGGGATATCATTACTAATATAACATCTCTGCACACCTACTGTATTTAGAAGAAGAAGAAAAAATGAGTGAAAATCAGCCCAGTAAAAGAAAAGAAAACCCAGTTAAAGTGGAAAGGAAAGGATTATTTAGAATTAAGCAGTATATTCTGAGAAGATCCAAAATCTAGTGGTGTGGGTACACTGTATAAATAATGTAGTTTGGCACTGCTTTAAGTGCAGTAGCTGAATACTCTGGAATCCTGGGATTTGTAGTTTTACAAGGTCTTTAGACTTTTCTGCCAAAGAGTGCTGGTACCTCACAACCATACAGCCCCCAGGAGTCTGTGTGAAGGAGCCATGACAGTTGAAGTGCTGTCAAACTGCATTATTTCTACAGCGTAGATGCATCCTAGGGTGAGTGTGGTGGAGAAGCACTTGAAGAGATGTAGGGAGAAGGAAAATGCACTACATGCCAAGAGGACCATCACAGAAGGTAGTGGGAAACTCCTTTTCCCCTTCCCATATTTTAAGTACTGTGTGGTGATGTAGCTATCTATGGCTGCATCCGTACTGCAGAAATAATCTGGTCTGACAGTACTTTAACTGCCAAGGCTCAATGCTATGGAATTCTGGATAATGTAGTTTGGGAATTGTAGAAACTACATTGCCCAGAATTACATAGCATTAACCCATGGTAGTCAAAATGGTGTCAAACCAGATTATTTGTGCAGCTCACATGTAGCCTTGGTCTCCTGAAAAGAAAGCCATGTACAAAAATGGTAACAGAAAGTAGAGTCATCAGAATACGGTTGAGTGCAACAGCCTGATCAAGTGCATGACACGAACAGAAGGAGTTCCCTACCCCATTTTTTCCACTCCAAATAATCCTGGCTGTAAGTGCAAAGGATATCTGTGACAGAGAGAGACAAGGGATGAAGGACCCAGTGTAGCTTGACAATGAAATGGCAGGTAACAGCTGTGCCTGGTAACAAAGTGAACAGCTTCTCTGTGTACGATGTTAAAAAAAAAAGACATGGTAAAATTTTAGTCTTCACTGCTTGCAAGCCTATGCTACTAGTTTTTGTCTCAAGAAATGAGCCAATAAATATAGTGTAACAGAAAGGTCAGATGTATATACAAAAAGGCCTATTTGCCTCAGCCAAATTGATTTCATTCTCCCCCACTCCTTGGCTGTATGCACACTGGAGAAAAGATCGGGTTTGACACCACTTTAACTGTTATGGCTCACTGCTATGTAATGCTGGAAATTGCACAACAAACTAAAATTCCCTGAATTCCATATTTCATAGCATTAAGCCATGGCAGTTAAGGTGGCGTCAAACCAGATAATTTCTGCAGTGAAGATGCAGCCCCCATTTTGCGGTAGTTAACAAGAAGAAGGGTAATAGGCACAACTCATCTCAGTCCTCCCCCAGCTGTTTCTAGGGACAGCTTTGCCTGTTCTTTGCCATTATGCAGTAGTGTGTATGGGGAATGGAGAAGACTACTTGCACACTTTCCCTAAAGTTAAATGGACAAACTTTATACATCTTTAGTTAAGGTCTCACTCTGAGGAGAGAGTGCTTGCTTTTCATAACAGCGTGAAAGAAGAACACAGAGAGGTTTTTCTCCTGTTTCTTCCATCTCTCCCTAATGGCCACCCTGTTTTACTCAAAAGTAAATAAGACAACATTCATTGGAGAACACGGGCTGCATCCTCACTGCAGAAATAATCCAGTTTGACACCACTTTAATTGTCATGGTTTAAGATTATGGAATTTAGGATTTGTAGTTTGTTATGGCACCACAGCTCTCTAACAGAGAAGGGTAAATTTCTCACAGAAATTAAAATCCCAGAATCCCATACCATTGAGCCTTGGCAGTTAAGGTGGTGTCAAAGTGCATTATTTCTGCAGTGCAGATGCAGCCAAGGAGAGAAGTGGCATTTTTTCTCAAGACCTGCTGACACACTGAAATTATGGCTGTGTTTTTGTGAAGAAAGTAGTCTAGGCTTTTTATTAATTCTGTTCATACTCTACTCTTCACTGAAGCAGCTCACTTAAGGGCATCCCATCTTTTTCTTACAACTGGGGTAAGTTATGCACCGAGATAATAACTGCCTTGCTCTTTGAGTTTCATGGCCGGCCAGGGTTTCAAGACTAACAATCGTTTTCAACACTGAAAATATATGATTCAAACTGAATAATATAAAAGTACTTGGCAGCCTTTAAAAAGTTTAATAACATGCTAAAACCATTCTGTTAACATGATGGCCTGGGTCCCTCAGAAATATTGTGCCACTGTTCAGTTATGGATGAATTCACCAGGCCATAGTTTTCATGGTTTTTAAAAGTAACTTCTTACATGCTCTGCCTGTAAATGAGCCCTAGTGAAGACAGCGGAATTTATCTCTCTGAGTGTACATGCCTACAATTGCACTATTAGGTTTATCATTAGTGCTAGAGCTAGTGTCAAATTTCCTCAAATTTGTTTTTTGTTTTAAAACTCAGCTTCTTTCTATTCTGAACAGAAGGAAATCCTAGAATCATAGACTTGGAATAGACCACAAAGGCCATCCAGTCCAACCCCCTGCCATGCAGGAATCAAAGCATCCCAATACACACATTTTGTATATACCTTTCAAAAATGAACTGCAAAGGAAGTTCCCCACTTGGATTAGACAAATTAAGTAGATGCAACATCTCCCACTATATGCATATCTTCCAATGGTCCTCATTTGGCAAGGACAGTCCTAATAAATCCTTCATTATTCCACTTTTCATCTGCTTTTCACATGTCTTAATTTTCCCTTCTCCCGCTTTCTTTCCTCATTGCTGCAAATTGAATATAAAGGGCAAAATGTGGTTTTCACTTATTTAGCTCAGCAGGGGGAAAGGAAAGGATAGGAAAGATAGACTCTTGCCCTTCCCAGTAGGCTCAAGCAAAAGCAAACTCCCTAGTTTGTGTGTACCTCTCATTAATAACTTTTGTCATCTTGACGACACTATGATGTTGCTTGGCCACACGCAATCCAGTTTTCATCTGTGAAATGAAGGAGTGTAAGCATATAACATACTGGGCCTGCCTTCCATAGATGTGTGAAAGATGAGGACCCTCTCAGCAAAGGGAATGGCAAACCTCTTTCAACACTAACTTGAACGGTTCAACACTATGATGTAAATCTTTTCTTTTTGTGCATTCTGGTATATTCTGGTATATGAGAATAAATAATATGAAAAGTTTGCCTCCTATTTAGCAAGATGATAAGAATATTTGCATATTGTCAATTATGTTTCAAACTACCATTATTGTTATTGTTATTGTTATTATTCATTATTTTATTTTGGTCAAAGTGTTTCATTTGCCAAAAAATTTGTGCACCAAAAGAGTCTACATGGAAGCAGTAGTTGTGGAGCTATGTTATTTTTGTGAACACAATTTTTGTGCAAACTTCCCCACCCCACCCACCCCCCAAAAAAGAAGAAGAGAAGAAGAGAAGAAGAAAGAAGAAGGAGAAGACGAAGGGAGAAAGAGGAAGACGGAAGAACGAGAAGAAAAGAAGGGAAAAGGGAAGAAGAAGAAGAAGAAAAGAAAAGAAAAGAAAAGTAAAAAAAGAAAAGAAGAGAAGAAGAAAAGGAGGAACAGGAAAAACGGAAAAAGGAAGAAAAAGACGGAAGATAGAAGAAGAAAGGAGGAAGGGAAGAGAGGAAAAGAAGAAAAAGAAAAAAGAAAGAAGAAGAAAGAAGGGCGAGAAAAGCACAAGGAAAGAAGAAAGAACGTGGAGACGAAAAAGAAGAAGAAAGAAAGAAGAAAACGAAGCAAGGAGAGCAGAAGAAGAAGAGAGAGAAAAAGAACAAAAAAAAAAAAGAAAAATAGGGAAAGAAGAAAAGAAAACAGAAAGAAAGAAAAGAAAGAGCCAGAGAAACAAAGAAGAAGAAGAAGAAGAAGAAGAAAGTCCTGGACTGTGAAAATCTCACAGCAATTCACTTTTTACTCAGTGGGTGTCTTAACACCCTTTCTTGTCAAGGGAGAGAAAATGTGTAAGTGTTCTTCCAAACTTATTCAAGCAAGATTTAAGAGTTTCACCCTTAAAACCTTTTCTAGCCATACAGATCTGGTTTCTTCCACATTTGATCTTTCAAAAAATAACCTTCAAGTTTCTTTTTTTATCTTGAATATGAAGAAATTTGTGAATTTTGATAATTTCTTTAATAAAATGAACTGAATCAAGTACCTCACCTACTGTACCTTTAGATGTGGCTATTGTTTGTGTTTGTGTATCCCCGTCACTCTCTTGGAATCTGTGCAAACTTGACTTTCCTGGGATTTCATTATTTCAAGATAATGTCACATTGCTCTTTAGGAAAAATCCGATGTATGTCATTGTGCTCATATTTAATCAGGAGCAGTACATCTACCTAGCACTGTAGTCAATTTTGGAATGGACTGTATTTATTTAGGCCAGAAATTCTGCTTTCTCTTTCTCTTTTCCCACCTGCTTTTAGCTTTACAGAAGAAGTCTCTCAAAATCATATGGCTTCCACTCAACTAAACATGATACGGATACTCCTGATGGGTGTTTTGGTGAAATGTATTCTTTGCCACAAGCTGGAGGCAAATGCCTTTCCTCTGACTTGTTTCTGGTCTTTAAAAAACTTTGGGAGAGTCTCTTTCTCTAATTTTCTTGAGTGCTCCCAGCAATGCAAATTGCAGCTTCCCTAACTGATTTTCTACCTTATCAGAGCATTAGAGCATTTCCTTCCTGGAGCAATGACACTCTTGCTCTCATGGCTGCCCTTTTCCACAACCTTCATGCTTAGTTATATGCAGTCCTTATCTTTTACCTCTTTGCTACATCTGCGCACTATACCATAAATGAGCTAAGACACAAAGAGAACACTGTTATCCTGCTGACTTCTGCATCACAGATTTGATATCTAATTACGGGCCAGATCCCAGCATCTTGTAAATTGGCATAGTTCCACTGAGAGCAGTGGGATTACAGCAGTTTATAGTGGATGGTCCCATGAGACCAGGAGCTTATTAAGTCTGTCTCTCTGATGTATGACTCTCTACAGTTTTGATGGCCTCCCTTGAGTTTCTTTCTCTTGTGGCATCCCCATAAAGCTGTTTGTCTCATAATTATATTTCAACATGCAAACAGTGAGGTTAAAAATAAGAGATGAAAGCCCTCCTTAGATGTTAGAACCTTCTATAGATCTTACTAACAACATCTGCCAATATTGATTTTGATGATAAGCTACATTATTACCAATACCATGCCTTTTAGTATCATGTGCCAAAAATTATACCATCCTGATTAAGATACTGACAGTGCTATTTATATACAGTCTACAGAGACTTCTGTATCTGAGCCACAGGCCTTCCATACTTATTGACAAATAATTCCATGGCAAATCTCATTTTTGTTCATGAGAAAAAAATGAAGCTGAATCTTGCTCTGTTCCACTTGGCAAAGCCTTTAAAATTTGTCTTTGTTTCTTCCTGCTCTAGAATTAGTTATGACATTGAGTTACTTCACACAACCATTTTTTTTTTAAAAAAAGGGAGCAATCACCACAAGGTGACTTTTCTTTTCAGTTTTAATTTGACAGAGTGGTTCTGTGAAATCATTACCATGCAGTAAAATCTCAAATTACAAGTTATATTCTACTACAAACAGCTTGGTTTTAAGGGGAACGCCTGTAGTCTGACAAGTGAGGGCCACTTTCACACTTACGGTAAATAAGCAGAAATGGCCCCCAGTGACCTTTTAAGCTGGTAATGTGAAATTAATCAAATACACCATTTAATATGTGAAGAAAAATATTTCCCCCCACAATGCGTAGCAAGTGAGGTGAAATAGCAGTTGGAAAGACAGTGAATTTCATCAAGGATCTGCCTTCTATGGACAGAAGGCCTCTACTCAACAAGGATGCCTTCACCAGATATTCATGGATAATTCTTTCCTCTCTGCTTTTCTTACAGCAGGGGCCCACAATATTCGGTTTCCATGTTAGGAGGCTAGAATGGTTGCTATGGGGTGTATAGGGGATAGGTTATGAAGGTCCACTTCAGCTAAGCCTGTTGCACACAGCAAAATCTGGATCTAGGGATGGATACTCTGGATTTTACCATTTCTCGACAGATGTCAAGGAAAAGGCATTATAATTTTATAGATAGATAGATAGATAGATATTCATAAAAGATGAAAAACTCACTGTAATATGTTTAAAAACTGCACATTTTCAAGAAACTCACACAGCTTTACTAAGAACTGTGCAACTGTCTGAAGAACAACAAGGCCACAACTGTTTCGTTTTGCCCAACTTTTTTGAGAAAAGGGGATCTGGCAGAATATGAGTGGATGGACTCGATACTAGGAATTAATAAAGGTGTATCATATACTAGTCTAAAGAACCCCCAGACAATGTCCTCTCTGGGTTCTGACTCCACCCTCTTCTTCCTTGACCTGCCTGCCTAATCTGATTCCCCAATTCATTCTCATCCCTGCCAATTTGCTTTATCCCCACCAAGGCTGCTTCTTTCTTGCCACTCTTTCTCAGCTGTTTTTCCCCACAGCTTATTCCCCGAACTCTCTCGGCTCTCAATGTGCTTTCCTTGTATCTTGACCTGCCTGCCTACCTCCGTTCCCCAATGCCTTCTCATTTAGTACTCAGATGTGTGTGTCTTCAAATCACCTGTCAATTTATGGTGATCCCATGAATTTCATGGGTTTTCTTAGACAAGAAATACTCAGAGGTGACTTTCCTAATTCCGTCCTCTAAAATAGGGAGCCTACAGCTGCTGCTATTCATTGATGGCCTCCCATCTAGGAGGACAATATTAAAAACAAAACACAGTTGTTATTGTTTTTAAATGAAGGAATACTTGGAACCATTTCCATCAGTTCACATTTAGGGGAAGATAACACTGTGAGCACTGTGACAGTTTGGCATCGTTTTCTGTCAGAAGACACCTGCACATTTTATGGGATTCTTTCCTTTCAGCATACTTGTTCCAGTTTAACAGTTTTGGGTGTTTATCTATGTATTCAGCAAAGTCTGCAAAGGGAAAGAAAGTGTGATGAATACTTACGATAGAAAAAGGATAGATAATTCTTTCTGGTACTCACAGTGATGCTATCATGATTTGCCGCAGAAAAGGTATTTGCCTTTTCTTCTTACAAGTATTTGAAGACGTAAACTGATAATCTCAGACATTTAATAAAGATGTATAAACGATACTGTGAAGGAGGAAAATGCTGTTTCTTCCTGTTTGCTAAGTAGGCATAAATTTCAGCCCTTGATATTTTAGCAGGTTTAATAAAATTGCTGAAACACACAACATGGAAGCACACAAAGCAAAGTGGTGAATCTTACAGTCTGCATCATGCCAAAAGGACATTTACTGTGACTCTTTGAACCTCTCCCCCACCCCCCATAACTCTCAATATATATGCACTGGGGAAGGGAGAATCATCTTTCCAGAAGTGTTAAAAGGCCATGATTTCCCTTTAAAACAAGGTTTGTCCTGCCAGTGACTTTGCTAGAAAAGGATGGTTTAGCCCATAGAGAATCTCAGCACATGGAAAAAGGCTCTTTGCCCCTCAAATGCTGCATCTGCACTGCTGTTTCATACCACTTTAGCTGCCATGGCTCAATGCTATGGAATTCTGGGAATTGTAGTTTGTTATGGCACCAGAGGTTTATGACAAAGAAAGCTAAATGTCTCACAAAACTACGGTTCCTAGAATTCCAGATTATTGAGCAATGGCAGTTAAAGTGGCATCAAATTGCATTATCTCTACAGTGCAGATGCAGCCAGATGTTCACGTTTGAAATAAAGGGTAATATCCTAAGGAAATATCCCATACCTTGAATCAATCATCAAAGCAAAGGAAATCAATGTAGTCCTAGCTTATTCTTTGTCCTGATTTTGTACAGTAGGAAACATTTGGACTGGAAAATGATTTCTGGCAGTCATTTGAACATCAGGATAACTACATGAACTCTATTACTTTCAAGCAATCCAAGGGTATGTACAACACTCCTGCATGGTAGCTACCATCAATGCATCCTAAATCCTATTGAAGTATTTTGGTGGTTCAGTATGGAATATTTCTTTCTCCCACCTCAGGGCACATCATATGTTCACATATATGTACATACAACTTTACAAAACATATTCATTTTGTACACTTTAATATACAAATTTTGTGTTTGTAGTTTTCACACTGAATAAAGGGTGTTCGTGTACTGTACCATTTCAAATGTATAACTTTTTATAAGTGTGTCTTCCTTATCTGAAATGCTTGGGACTAGAAATATGTTGGATTCTGGATTTTTTTTTAGGTTTTGGATTCTTTGCATGTATGTATGGAAATATCTTGGAGATGGGATCCAAGTCTAAACATGAAATTCATTTTTTTAATGTTTCATGTACACCTTATACTCATAGCCTGAAGGCAATTTTATACACAATGGTTTCAAATAATGCGGCATAAAGCAAAGTTGGTGTACACTGTACCATCAGAAAGCAAATTATCACTATCTCAGTCATCCATGCAGACAATTTTGGATTATTTCAGATTTAGGAATTCTCGATAAGAGTAACTCAACCTGTATACTTCTTCAAATGAGCACAATATCTATAGGCAGTTGTTTGTGTGAACTCCACTGAAAACTCTAGAATATTGTAGATTTAAGGGTCTGAATGTGTTCAAGTACATGTTGAGTTTTAGGAAGTGGGAGTTCAATATATTTGAACTGAAATATGAAGGTATAAATTTCTTACCTATTCCTACCCCAAAGGTATATATACATGTGTGTGTGTGTTCATAGTTTGGTTTATAGCTCTGGAAACGGGCATCTACAGTAAACATAAATTGATCTAGCATGTAGGTGAAAATCAAATCATACATTTATAGTTAGGTCATCATTCACTGAATCCTCAAAATTTAGTGCTCCTTTGCTTTATAAACAAAAATATGAGAGTGCTGTGATCTTTTTTCTCTTGAATTGTCTGGCCATACATATATGGTTGAAGCCACTCACAAGCAAAGAAGACTTTCAATGGCTTTTCCTGAATTTGTGAATATCTTGTTTCAACATTGGTATCAGTCATATATTTAAGACAGGCCATTGGTTGTCAGTAGTCACCATCTTTCTGAAAACTTAGAACTCCAAATCCAAACTGTGATGCCTCCACTAAAACTGTGATGGCTACCTGAAGCATAATACTTTAAAACTGGCACTTGACTGTTTTCCTCGCTATTTACTACATAGAACATTCTTTTCAGATACATTCAAAATTTTTTAGCCTTCACTCTTTCTGCTCTTCTGAAGATCTGGTGTGTTGTTTCCACACCAGAAGAAAGTTTTCTTGGTAACACACCATCAGCAATCTCAGAAATAATTCTATCTCTAACCATGGTCTCTGAAAATCCTCCAAAGTGTTCTGCAATATTTCTCCAGCTCTGTCACATACTGTTTCAAAGGTTGTAGCATTAATGGCAATTTGACATGGCTTTAACTTTCATAGTTTCATCCTATGAAATCCAAGGATTTGTAATTTGTTGTGGCACCAAATCTCTCTGACATAAAAGGCTAAATCTCTTTAAAAGTTAAACGTTTTCCCTTTGATGTGATTGTCATGTCATGTCTGACTATAGGGGTCAGTGCTCATCTCCCTGGTGGCACAGCCACTGCAGCCACTCACTCAAAACCATAAGGTTGCGAGTTCAATACCAGCAAAAGGGCTCAAGCTTGGCTCAGGCTTGCATCCTTCTGAGGTCACAAAAATGAGTACCCATATTGTTGGGGGCAAATTAGCTTACATAATAACAAAGGAACATTGTAGAAGCATTGAAGGGCCCTGGTGAGAAAGTGGTTAAATGCCTGTACTGCAGCCACTCACTCACAAACCATAAGGTGGTGAGTTCAGTACCAGCCAGGACTCAGGCTCGACTCAGGCTTGCATCCTTCCGAGGTTGCTAAAATAAATACCCAGATTGTTGGGGGCAATTAGCTTATAGTTGTAAGCCACTTAGACACTTAGTTCAGTATAAAGCGGTATATAAATGAAGCTGTTTATTTGTTTGTTTGTTTGTTTTGTTTGTTACTAAGCCGAAGAACTAGTGATGTCAAAGATGACTTGGTGCTCATGTGACCAGAATGACTGTATATAACATTGTTACCTTCCCACCAAAGTGGTACCTATTTATCTGCTTGCACTTTTTACATGCCTTTGAACTGCTAAGTTGGCCCAAGCTGGGAATAGTGACAGGAGCTCACTCTGTCATGAGGCGCTTGGGTCTTGAATTGCTGACCTGCTGACCTTGCAATTGTCAGTCAGTGTCTTAACCACTAAGACACCATGACCCTGCGAAATCTCTCTCAAAGCTCCAGAACCCAGAATCCCATATATTTTGTCATAACAGTTAAAACCTTGTCAGACTGCATTAATTCTGCAGTGTAGATGCAGCCACAGTTTCACCAACATTTTGTGTGTGTGTGTGTGT
>NC_056522.1:130487282-130511358 GCF_019175285.1 Sceloporus undulatus | reverse complement strand
AGAGAGAGAGAGAGAGAGAGAGAGGCTATTCCTTCAGTGGACTGAAAGTCTCTCCCAGTCTTTTCAACTGATCTTCTACATGTTCCATGCAGTGGTGCCCAAATTCCCATGCATTCTTTGTAGGGGAGACTTAATTTGTAATAGTCAGTGAATTGTTTTCATTCTTTCTTTCCCAGTTTTGCCACTATGCAAAACCAGGCAGAACCAGCATTTCATATACACTGTGGGGCCATTTTGCTCAACTATGATTCTGCAGGTACGTATTGGGTCTATATTGTAATGTTCTGTCACAACACAAAAGCTTCCTACAATGCATTCTTAGGGAAGGAAAAACATGGGGTCAGCCATGTTTTCATTTGATAATTCACAAGCAATACAATACCACAGATTAATAAATAACCTATTTCCATGGTGGCAAATCACAATGAAAGAAACAAAGAGAAGCCTGGATTACTGACAATTATAAATGTAAGACATTCCTCCATCCCCAATATTTATGAAGATGTTGGCAGCTCACAGGTTTATTCATCCCTTTTTATGAGTGTCTCAAAGATTTCCTTTTCTAACTCTTGGCAAACCACTGTCTTATTCAACACTGGCCAGCTGTACTCTTCCTGTGCAGTTAATCACTCACTTGTGTATTTTCACCATCAGAGAACTTGAAATTGTTAATACACACCTGAAGCCTCTTTCCTCACTACATGCAAGGGAATTGATGGCTTAATTTTGTCCCCTTTCCCCTCAGTCTCTGGTGTTGCTGGATACCTTTCAAATCAGAATCTTTAGCAATTCTCTATGATCTTAGCTGTAGGCTGAATGGGGGCTGCAATATATTCTTGTTTGGCTTTCAAGTCTTCAGAGTAGTTGGACAATGACTGTATATCTGCAAAAACTTCCAAAGGTCATTCTTCTTTGTGATGATTTAATGAGTTTCCCATCCTCTTCTTTTCTGAAAGCCTCCATCCCACCCCACCCCACCCCAAATCCTTGAAGAGGTAGTCATGTGCTCTGCCTAATGGATATATATATTATTGGACAAGGACAGAATTCTGGAAAAGTTGCACAGCATCATACTGTTAGTATTTTTCCCATTTAGTGCTTCTGATACTATTCTCTGATTATATCTTTCAATAAGAATCAAAAGACAAATGAGGGGCAATAACTTGCAGTTGTCTCTGCTACTTTCAATTTCTAGAAAGGGTTTATTTTGTAATTGCTTTCTCCCTAGTGCAAAGCTTGGTAGGGAAGTCTCTCTCAATTTTAGGATCAGAATACTTTTCAGTTTGGCTTGGAGGCAAGAGGAAGACAGCAAGGAGGAAAAACCCCACATTCATCCACACTAGAGTAAGGAAAGGGCAGCTGATAGAGAAATATACTAAGGAGTATTGCTCAACCATGCTATTTCCAGAGTATTTTTTGAAATGAAGTAGTAGATGGTGCTGTTGTGGGAGAAATGATAAGTTTATACAAAAAGCTTAAGGATGGGCTACCATCTTACTGCAAAGACATTAGACCTTTGAACAAAATCCAAAGATTTAGAGGATTCAGAATCAATAACCTTGCAGTACTAATCCTGGAAAAAATCATTACTGTTATGACCACATTGTTACCAAGCCAAATAGTCGTGTATGATTTGGAAGACCACAGGGTGTTCTTTCTGGATTTTGTTTCCGCACTAGCAGGTTTGGGGCAAAAAATAATAAGCATTTTTCTACAAAGCAACTGATATAAAGAGAGTCATTTTTCAGCAATTGCATAGCCCTTCTTATACACAGATTTTTTATACACAGATTCAAGCATCCATGGTTTGAAAATGTTAAAAAAAAGTATAAATTCCAAATATCAAACCTTGATTTTCCATTTTTTATAAGGGAGACCAGCGTATAACAGGGGTCCACTGTATGTGTGTCATCTCCCTTCTCTGTTTTCACCCTTTTCAGCATATGCATCATCCATCACTTTCAAAATAACAGAATACATTCTGTTTTAATCATATGTACATGTGTGTGTGTGTTAAATATCTTTATGATTTTTAAGAGCAGCAGATCCTGTTTGGCCATAGCTTCCTCTTAGACAAGACAATTCATCAATGTGTAGATATGCTCACTGACAACAGGGAGAGTTCAAATTCCATGGCAGATTTCACTAAAATTAATCATTATTTGTTGTGAGAGATCAACATAGGTCCATATCAAGATGCCCCTGTCACTTTTTCACTGCCCAAATTAATGTGCAGTAACATCATTGAAGAATTTTAGGTAATTGGTTATGTATGTCAAAACTGGGAGATCCTCTTTCATTAGTCAACAGCAGATCAAGGAAAAGGAATTGATCTGTGCTGGATAGGGTTAGCCACCCATTGAAGACACTGGTCTGAAGCCTGGGTGTTCTCCTGGATGTTCTTCAGGCTCAGGTTTTTATTGTGGATAGGAGTCATTTGTATGGTTAAGCCTTGTGCACTGTTCCTAAAGACATCTGGTCTGGGAGTGGTGACACATGCCTTAGTTACATCCCTTTGAGATGAATGTAGCACACTCTACATAGAACTATCTTTGAAGAGTGTTTAGATTTCAGTGGTTCTCAAACTTTGGCTCTCCTAATGTTTTGGACTTCAATTCCCAGAAGTCCCAGCCAGCTTGCCCAAATGATAAGGAATTCTGGAAGCTAAAGCCTAAAATGCCTGGAGGACCCAAGGTTGAGAACCACTGGTTTAGAAACTTTATCTGGGCCTTGCCTGCACTGGCCAGAATACACAGAGGGCAGCCAGGAACATCTTGACTTCCCACCGTTAACTGCCCCTCCATTCCTGTATCAGAGTGGCTGTCTGTATGTGTGTCTTGCTAAGCTGCCCAGCACATCTGCCAGAGCTGCAGCTCACTTGCTTCTGAGGTCAGAATGAGATGGGCAGCAATTGTAACATGACTGGGCACCTTGTTCTGACCTCAGAGCAAGTGACTGGTGATTATTTATTTTAAAAAAAGGGTAATGTTATTTATTTACATAATTTATATATATAAATATGGAACCCAAAATGGGTTATAATAAAACGTAAAACAATGTTTAGTACACTAAACAACCAATTCAGGTAAAACATTAATTAAAACAATTACAAATATATTGAACATTTGCTTACCGTAACCAGTTAAAAGATGAAGGCCTGTTAAAAGAAGAAAGGCCTTTGCCTGGTGGCAAAATGAACAAGGAAAGCCCCAACCTCTATTGGGAGGAAGTTCTATACCTCATGAGTATGAAAAGCTTCCCCCATGTCCTCACCAAACAAGCCTATGAGGGAAGTGCGGAAAAGAATAAAAAGCCCTCTTCCAAACACTATAAGTTTTGGGCAGCCACATAGAAGGAGAAATGAGTTTTAGACATAGGCTATGGGGAACTGACTACTTACTATAAGTTGAATATCACTTATCAAGGATTCCAAACTTCAAAATATTCTAAAATCCAAAATTGCCCAATGGGTGCTTGAGAAAGTGACACTTTTGCTTTCTGATAGTTCAATGTATGCAAACTTTGCTTCATGATTTTTTTTAAATTGTGTATACAATTACCTTCAGGCATATGTATAAAAGGTGCATATGAAACATAAATGAATTTCATGTTTAGACCTGGGTCTCATCTATGAGATATCTCATTATGTATATGCAAAGATTCCAAAATCCAACAAACTTCTGACCATAAGTATTATGGATGAGACTCAACCAATACCAGTGAAATGCAAATGGGCAATTGACTGAGCTGATTATAGTCTTTCCCATTATACTGAGATGTATGGTATTCTTACTTAAATTCAACTAATTATTTGTAAATCGTCTCTCATATATATATATATATATATATATGAAATAATGAATATATATATATATATATATATATATATATATATATATGAAATAATGAATATACACACACACACACACACATATATATATTCATTATTTCATATGTATATTATGTGAAATCTGTATTTTCTTTTGTGTCCCCCCCCCCTTTTTCCCCTCTTGGTAATACATAGGTAGCCATCCTGCAATGAAACAACTACAGTAACATCAGTGCAAGCTACTCACTGCATCAATCACAGTCTTGCAGACCAGTAATTACCTGAATCTTCTGGAAGCCTCCCCAAACCATCTGGTTAAATGATTGTGTTGAGCATATCCTTTAATAGTAGGAAGCAGAAGAAATATAAAGTGGAAAGAATAAATATCCTCACCTGAGTTTGTGTCTGTGTTTATAGATTGCCTTTGGTTAACCCTCTAACATATCATGGCTTGAATACTCTGCACAGATGCAACTTGTATTGAAGGTATACAGAGTGCAGTTATGTTCTCTTACATTACTGTGATTTACAGAGCTGTTCAAGTGTTTGACTTGCAGCAGTTGTGGCAGAACTACGGCTTCCCTCAGGGTATAAGGAGACTCTTCTTGTAGCCATCTGATCCCCTGCCAGTACTGAAAGGAATGGATGCAATCAAGACAACAGCCATCAGAAATAATGGCATATTTTACCTGACTTCTTTGAGGAAAGTGTTTTCCTATAGCTGGGGAAACTAGATCATTCTCATCCCCTCTACAATTTCTATTTAACTTTGGCAGAAAGTGCCACTGGTCAAAAGATTTTCAGGAAACAGTAAATCCTTCACAAAACAAAAGCCAGTGTCTTCCAAAAAAATTGAAATAAAAAGTGGAGCGCCCATAGAAAGGATTGTAATACTTCTAAAGACTCTGCACACATCATTTGGAAATGATAGGATATATTATCATGAAAGAAACCATTTATTCAGGACTGGTTTCCTTTCATAGAATATCTGAGGATTGTTTGCCTCCTCCTTCACATCAACTGCCTTTTGGGGAGGACTTATCATCAATTTAAAATAATTTTATTGTGAGTACCATATTATATTTAACCATTCACTGAACTGAATTACTTGATTGCATCCCAACTGTTGTACTGTTTGATTATTCCATCATTCTTTTCAGTGTTTTTGGTTAAGGAATTTGCAAAATTTTAATAAAAGTATTTAAAAAGTGAGTTAACTCAGTAGCCAGAACAGTCAGTTGAGTATCAACATTGTCATATAATAATTCACAGAGGATTTTTTTTTTTATGTTTGTTATATCCTATTTTTTGTCAATGTGGAATTCAAGCAGCCTGCAACACTATTAAAACAAAATATAGCTTTAAAATCATTATTATAAAAAATAAAATTTCTCTGGTGGACTTGCAAATGCATAGAGAAGTGTTGTCTGTAGGAATCTCTGGGTCCTCCATGCGACTTTTGGTGGAAGTTGACAACTGAGTCATGCTGGAGGCCGTTTACACACACCCGTTTACATGGAGGCGGCTTCATGATGCTCCAGCAGTGGTATTCACATGCCACACACTGCCAGAGCATCATGAAGCTACCTTCTGGCTGTGGCGTGGGTGCAAAGGCAGCTTTTTGCCTCCCCCTTTTAGGACATCTTCAAGGTGGATTGGGACCATGGCGTGCAGTTGCCATGGCCCCAATCCACCTTCAGAAGGGGTGGCTTCAAGCCGCCCCTTCCACCAGTCTATTTCAGCCCTTAGTGAAGAATTACACCCACAGTCCAGGGGTGATAATCCTGTAACCATCCAAATGTTGCTGAACTGCAATTCCCAGCATTCTTTACCTTTGGTTATGCAGGTCAGGATGACTAGGACTTGTAATTCAATAAAATTTGGATAGCAGTATAATTCTCATTACAGTTTTGGTCACTGTGGAAAATATGTAAATCGGTTAAAATGTGTTAAAATGCATTAAAAGTACACATAATCCCAGGCAAAAATGTCCACTCCCAAGTCTCTCAACCTGGTATGAAAAAGGGCAGATGGTATTCAGATAAATATATAGAAACTAAACTTGAGAGATTTTCTCATCCCTAGCTGGAGTGTTGAATTAGCCAACAGCCAGGCTGCCTGATGGCGATATCCTTGTTGTAAGCCACCCCAATTCTGTGAGCTGTAGCCAATAAAAGCTATGAGCATTTATAATCCTTTCTATTTGATGTGTGGTTACTGTGTTCCTCTTGGCAACACCACAGTTTAGTGCTGTTCATGCAAAAATGTGTAGAGGCTTGTAGTACTGCTAAGGAGTGAGCTCCACAGAATACAGAGGGTATCTCTAGATGTGAACTGAATTTGTGTGGTCTTTTCTATTTCTCATATTCCAGTTTTATAGATTTATAGATGTGCAAGCCTCTGGTTGCTTCTAACCCTAATTAATTTTCCACCGACCACTTTAATTTAAATAGTGTAATTACTGGAAAATAAACAAGGATCAGGCAGCATTCAAATATAGAAGAAGAGAAACTCAAAAACATGTTATGTGTAATCTGCAGCTATAAAGTTTGGGCTCTGAATTATTAAACGGAAGGGATGGGAAGGAATGAAATGTGGAGGGGGAAAAACAATTTATTTAGAGCTGATTGCTGTGTTCATTGCCTATTAGACCATGATTGTGAATCACATCATGAGCTCCAGTTTACAGGAAAACAAAGGGAGAAAACAAGGCATGTTTAATTACTTAGCCCTCCAGAACACTTAAAATGACTTAGCATGAACATCTCCCTTTAGGTTGATCACCAAGAGACTGATCAAAACAACCTGACTGGGTCAAAGAAGATGCATTGAAGCCTTAGTACCTTCAGTGGAACCTAATTCTCTTAAACCCAAATGTTCTCACACTCTATACCAGGGGTAGGCAACCTACCTAAGCCGCCCTGATCATTTCCATGGAAGGGCGGGGTATAAATAAAATTTATTATTATTATTATTATTATTATTATTATTATTATTATGGCCCGCGGGCTGGATGCGGCCTGGCGAGGCCTTGGGACTGGTCCCAGCCCAGTCCTGCCGCCGATTGCTGCCGGGGCCTTTGGCCTCTCACGCGCAGGGGCAAGGGGGGCAATTGTCTATAGACGCCTCAGAAACATGAATTTATATTAACATTTTTAAAAAAATCAGCAAATTTTTTTGTGTGTCCTCCACTTTTTTAAAAAAAAGTGTCCACCATTTGAAAATGTTGTCCTACATTTGTCCCGGTTTATTTATTTATTTATTTATTTAAAAAATTATTTAGTTATTTATTTTTTGGCTTCGGCCCCCCCAGTTGTCTGAGGGACAGCAACCCGGCCCCCGGCTCAAAAAGATGCCTACCCCTGCTCTATACAAACAATAAATCACTTAATAAAACTGTTCTCTAATTTGATAACCAGAGTGTGAGCGTTCCAGTCCCTGAGATTTGAAGACTGAAACCTAAGACTTAGGAACTGCTCATGTTGGTGTCATTAGACATGATACACTACACATCAACCCCATTTGCTCAGAGCATGTCGTTGCACTTTTTTAAATACGGAAAGTCTAACAAATAAGAAAACATTTATCTGGTCAGAAAATAAGCTTTCCAAATTTTTCCTTGAACAGAAAAGCCAGAAAATAGTGTCCCACGACTGTTTTTAAGACATTCATACAACTTTTAACAACACTGTGAAAATGCAGTCTAACAAAAGAACATTTTGCAAGCTCTGCTTTGAACAGGGGTGTGGAGATAAGGCGGATTTGAGTAGGCAGAAGCCCTGGCAACATCCAATCAGGATGGATCATCACTGGCCAATGAGAATGGAGTTAGGAGTAAGTATAAATAGAGCAGGGGAGGTGATAGATGGTTGTTGTTGAGGTTGGTGTTGTTGGTTGGTTAGGGACTTGGGGCCCAAACAGATAGGCCAAAATAAAGCTGCTTCAGGTCACTTTGGAGGTATGCTGTTTAAATGATGCAGTCTGAAAGCCACACTGGAGTGCAGCTTTTGTGTAGCTTCTGGCCTCTCAAGGTACAAGTGTCATTTAAACAGCATACCTCCAAAGTGACCCAAAGCAGCTTTATTTTGGCCTGTCTGTTTGGGCCCTTGGTTAGGGACTGAATTCAAAGTGAGTGTTATTGTTTAAGTATAACCTGAGGTATTTAGCAGCCGGAGAGGCTAGGTTATACTGCAGAGATAGGCAGTTGAAAGTTTTAAAAAGCATTCAAGAGAGGACCAAAATTGTCCTGGGAGAAGTGAAGTGTTAGTCTCTGAGGAGAATAGTAGATAGTGGAAAGTGAAACACAAACCGTTAATAAAGGCGTAAGAAACAAGAGTACAGTATAATAAAGATTTTGAATGGTTTTAGTTTAATGTAATAAACAAGTATAGGGACAAGAAACCACAAATGTAACACAGTGTAACAAATAAAGTATACCATTAACGTATGAAATGTGAATATCCCACACAAGTGATACTGTATTTAAGTTAACCTGCAATTAAACTTATAACGTTGTTTCAATGAATGACTGTTTGGAGTGCTTTCAAAGATATGGTTATACACTACCAGCATTGAGGAAAATATTTTGGTATTAAGTCCCCTTCAGCAGTTTGGGGGGGAAAGTAGGTCTTCGTCACAGATTGGTAGCGGCTGTGGCACAAGGTGACAAAGGAGCAAAATGGTTTTAAAAAGGGAAATAAAGAAGTTTCTGGCAGTGCCATGTTGTCACAACAACAACAAAAAAAATACTTTTATTTCCACTTTTCAAGGCAGTTGCTACATCCAGAGATCTCTCACACACTTTCCCTGGAGTTGGGGGAGGCAGAGACTGGCCCTGAAAGTCAGGCCAAGCCAATTCAGATTCCAAATGAGAAAACCATTTCTGGTTACAAGTGAGAAAAATCTAAGAGAAGAACATTCCTGTGTGATTGAAGCAAATAAGATAAAATACTTATCAATTCATTTCTGGGCAACATGATTGCCTCTCCAATGTTTAGAACTACAACTCCCACAATCTTGGCTATGCTGGCTGCAGCCTATTGTAGTTGCAGTAAAAAAAAATATCTGAAGGGCAGAGCTTGCTTAGTCCTATCAATTGTGGTTGGATCTAGACTTGCTCTTTCAGAAACAGAAAGTCTCCTTCCAGTGATCTCAGTTCCTCTGCCCTGAGAACATGAAAAGATCCCCTTCCCCCTGACACTGGTGAGAAGAAAAAGCAAGAGATCAGAGTAGATTAAAAAGTTTTCCATCCAGAAGTCAATATAGGAATTATTCCCACTGGTGACTCAGTCACAGATTTGCTCATCCAAAGGATGGGTGGGTAGGCCAGTTTTTGGTAAACACACTTGCATCTCCATGAGTGGGCAGCTGCATTCACTTAACGGCAGGAGCAAAATCCCATCCTACTCAAGTTGAGTCAGGATGCGGTGTTCAGGAGGCAAGCTGCATCTTAGGTGTGTTGCTATGATATTTTCCACTTGTATTGACTACCCGGTATGTCATGTTACCTGTTCTGATTTCTGTCATGTAGCCAGGAACAGCTTGAATTGAACTGAGACTATTTTGATATGTCTCGGTAATTCGGTGATGAAATAATTTCCATTGTGCACTGTTAACATGGACTGCTTGCAATCTGCTCTGGTCTGTTATAGTCTGTTTTAGAAAGCACACAAAAGATTCCAGAGAAGGGGAGGAAGAAGAGATTGGCATGCAAGTTTCATTAAAATCAGATGAAATGTGGCTATTTCACAGCAATACGTACCTGATGAACCTCTGAACTACTGCAAACCAGAAGCCAGGGAGGGGGAGGGATAATAAAACTATCCATTTTTGATGTAAAAAATGATGAAGATGGGAGAATTAATCCATAACACAATGTACTATAAAGTATTCTAATTTAATATGAATGACTACTGTTTAAACACAGGCACGTTCATCCATTTCCCCTAAAACATATATGTACTTCTTTATCTGTAACCCACTTATTTATGTAAACATCTTTTAAGATAAGTAAATTAATTAAACCACCTCACAATAAAATTACACTAAAACAAGAACAAAGCAACATCACATGTTAAACCAGTGTATCCAAAGAAAGCAACAAATCCTCTTTGGTTTAATTAAAACATGGAGAAAATGTGTTATTAAACAGCAGCAACAGTGGTATCAGATAGACTTTAGATAGACAGATAGGCCATCTGCTTGTTAACTACTTGTCTAAACTCCAGTGGCACTAGAATTCTATATGCCTTGCAAATTAATCCCTCTAAGAGTTACTGGCCCTGAACAAAATGACAGTTCAACACCTTAATACCTATCTTAATCATTGTCTTACCTAGATAACAAGAAAGATTGAACTAAAGGACTTTTCAACCAAATCATGTAGAAGAGAGTATAAGCACATAATACCAGGTGAGTGTTTTTTTTCTTGTTTTTGCTTTAAATCTCAAGTCTAATGTTGTTTATTAAAAGTGCATTTAACCCTTCATGTTTCCCGTTGTACAGAATTCTCCCTAAGAAGAGCCATGGAAGATTAGACAAAAGGCCTTCCTAGTCCAGCAAATAGTTAACGTAGTTGCCTATGGAAACCTCGAAGCTGGCCCTGAATGCAATAACACTCCTCCATGCAATACTTGTGTCTTTTTTTTCCCTTTTCTTCTCTTTTTAAATAAAAAAAAGTATCACTGGGTTGATTCATTTATAAAGCCATCCACAGTGACAAGATCTCTTGCTCTGTTTTGGCTGAATAACCATTTCCTCATAAATGCCAGTCTTGCACTAAAGCAGTCAGAGAACATATGTCAGAAGAGACACACTCCTTGCACTTTCAGTCTCTCTATCTGCACAATTTGAAAGATGTGAAGGAGAAAACAGGGATGAATCAACTGATCTTGCCCCCCCCCTTTTCCCACCACATCACTGCAGCATGTCACACACTGGTGGTGCATCTAAAACAGTAGAAATAACGCAATTTGATATCACTTGAAATGCCATAGCTCTATCCTGGGATTGGTAGTTTGGTGAGGTACCAGCACTCTTTGACAGAGAAGGCTACAGATCTTGTAATACCACAAATCCCAGGATTCCATTGGATGAAACTACAGCACTTAAAGTGTCAATCTGCATTATTTTTACAGTGCAGATGCATCTTGAGTGGATATTCTGTAGCAGGGAATCTTCTCTACTAGGGATGTTTCCTTAAACCTTTTAAAACCAAGGAGGCTTTTGTTCCCATGCCATGCATGGGATGTAAACTCACCGGCTTTTATTCCCGTGCTACGCATGGGGTATAAATGGACAGGGATGTATTCTGTCATACAGCCGCCTCCTCTGGCATTAGTCCTCCTGTACCTGACCCAGGCTTTTAAAGAATGGGATTTACCCATTTTTAAAAGGTCCGGGAGAAGCCCAGGTCAGGTACAGGATGAGTATTGCCAGGTAAAGGGCTGTGTGATAGAATCTGCCTCTGTACCTTTATATCCCATGTCTAGAGTGGGAATAAAAGCCAATGTGCTAATCTCCCAAGACCAAGGGTAGCAGATCTTTCTCAATTTCATCCTTGCAGGAAATAACAATTTTACCATTAAACCATTTGACGTTTTGACATATTTTGTGCAGAACATCCATGTGGGCTTTTTGTGTATGTGCAGAAAATAAATTTCCTTTAGGGAAAACTCTATATTCTTCATAGAGAAAACATTTATGCACAGAAAACAGGTTCTCAGTACACAAAACACTTTCTATTTGGAAAATGATTTTTTTCTGTGTGAGAAACTTGTTTTCTACCCAACAAATTCTCATTATAATAAATCTTGCATTGTGATGGTTTTCACCTGTATAGTAGTGGTTTAAGTGTTGGACTAGGACTTTGTAAACCAGGGTTCAATTATCCACTCAGCCGTGAAACCCACTGCTGGTTGACCTTGGGCAAATCACATGCTCTCAGCTTCTGGAAAAGACAATGGCAAATCTCCTGTGAACAAATCTTGCCATGAATAGGGTCCCTTTTGGGTTGTGATAAGTTGGAAACAACTTGAAGGCACACACCATCACTAACAACAACAACATATTCTTCTTGCCATTTTTTCCTGACACTCAGAAAACCTATTTTTTTCACATTTTTTTTCAAATATTTTCAACTACTGTTAGCCCTTTGTATCCATGTATTCAAGCATACACAGTTTGCAAATATTCTCTCTCTCTCTCTCTGTATATATATTCCAAAAATCAAGCCTTGACTTTGCCATTTTATATAAGGGACATCATTTTACTATGCCATTTTATTTAATGGGACTTGAGCATCCATGAATTTTGGTATCCAAGGGGGGTCCTGGAACCAAACCTCAGTGGATACCAAGGCCCCCATTGTATTCTATCCACCCCTACCTTGATTGTGCAAGAGTCTGAAGTGATGAAAAGACTCTTCACAAGTACAGAAAGATGCGTGCTATAGAAGTTACTTGCTCCACTGGCCAAAGATATCTGTTCCACTGCACAAAGGTGTGGGGTGACAGGCAATGTGGAAACAACAGAGGGGTGGAACCAACGAGCTCCTCTCTCCTTTACTACCCACAAATTTCTACCTGTCTGCAGTGTGGAGGGATTTCTGAATTGAGCTACAGCTCTGTTATCTCTATTTCTTCTGTCTTTTTTCATATTTCTGAAAGGTATCATCATGTCTGTCACTTATTTAATGCCTTTGGTTTTTAAAGAGAGGGATGAGATTGTATTATATTAATAATTTCCACACCGTCTGCCAATGAATTACTGAAACAAAAGCTGCAGAAATGCTTCCAGCTGAACAGGGCTCCTCAGACTAGTTCTATTCATTGTGAACAAAATAATACATTTACAGCTGAGCTCCAATTTGTATTGCATCAATACTCCTAACCTAGCATATCCTCAGAATCTTTCCTAATGATTCCATCAATGGCTTGATCCCAAACCTAATGTTCTTTAATATCCTTGCTTCATTTTCTAATAATTTAAGAACTTCTTATATCGTACTTAATGGAAAAGTCATGCAATATTAAGCAGTAACTGCTGTTAATTTCCTGCTGTATATCATTTGCATTTTTGTTGCAAGTAGAGAGTAATTAGCATGCTCTAATTATCATACTGATTGTCTTCTTTAGCTTATGAGAATATAGCCATCTCAACCTTCACTGAACCTACAATAGTATATTTTATCACCTTCATTGATAGTCCCAAAGATATTTCAGAGGCTTACATTTTTACTAGAAATTGGTGTGATCTCGCAGTAACAGATTCCCTAAATGATTCAATTTGGAACAGAGTAATGCAAGTTTTTACAGTGCCTATCCAAAAAGAAAAAGAAAAGAAAAATGGAAGAAGGAGAAAGAAAAGAAAAATACAGATCCTTTTTCTGCAGTGATACAATACCATCCATTTTAGTGAGAATAACTGCAGTTATACTATTATCCCAAAGAAAATAATGTTTTGTTGTATTTCATTCAGATGGTCTTTTATTCTGCTGTCTCTGAAAATGATGTGCTTAAAAGCAATAATAATCTGTTTTTCTTTAGAGAGCATTTTTGGGGAACAAACATTTTGTAGAGAAGAATTGCTTTCTGTAATCAAAAAGTTCTACCTAATGAAAGCACTGGGATGTTTTTGTATTGACTATATGTGCCCAACATATAGTAAACAAAATGCATATGCAATATCTGGCAAAGAAACTGAAACGGTCTGGAATAAAGTTGAAGATTCTTAAAGGCAGTGGGAAAATTCTTGAAGATCTCTATTAAAGTTTTATTTTCAAAGTTAGGGAGTGTGCCCTGTCTACATGATCATTTTGCACTGTATTTTGAAGACAAAAGTGGAACCTAACATGAAGAAGTATTAGGACTGGCCTGAAAATATTCCAGGTTATACCAGAGTAGTCCATGAGAGAGATGTCAAGCTTTGTAATAATAAATAAATAAATAAAAGTTTTATTTATATACCACCCTTCCGTAGATCAGGGCGGTTTACAACATAAGAATACAATACAACAACCACAACAATCCAATAAAAACAGCACAGCAGCAATATAAAACAGTATAAAACCCCCGTTAGCCCATCCTCTTTGCCACAGGAGAGGAAGGGAGGCCCACTGAACTCTATTCGGGGAATGCAAGGTGGAAAAGAAAGGTTTTCAAGTCCTTTCTAAATTGGGCCAGGCTCTATGGGCAGCGTGTTCCAAAGGGCCGGAGCGGCGATGGAGAATGTCCTCCTCGTAGTGGAGGACAGCCTAGCCCCTGGCACCCTAAGGAGTTGCTGCCCAGATGTTCTGAGGGTGCGGGGCGGAATGTACGGAGAGAGGCGGTCCTTCAGGTATCCTGGGCCCAAGCCATTTAGAGCTTTATAGGTCATCACCAACACCTTATATTGTGCCCGGAAGCGAATAGGCAGCCAATGCAGATCTTTAAGCACAGGTGTAATATGGCTGGCCCTGGAAGTACCAGTGACCAGCCTGGCTGCCATATTCTGTACCATTTGTAGCTTCCGGGTTTGGTATAAGGGTTGCCCCATGTAGAGTACATTGCAGAAATCCAATCTCGAGGTTACCAGAGCATGTACTACCGTTTCAAGGTCCCTCTGGGCCAGGTATGGGCGCAGCTGGCGAATAAGCCGAAGCTGATAACAGGTGTTCTTGACCGTCGCATTCACCTGAGCAGTCAGGTGAAGCGACGAGTCAAGAAGCACCCCTAGACTGCGCACAGAGTCCTTCACAGGAAGCGTGACCCCGTTCAGGACAGGTGGAACTACCGCCATTCCTGGACCAGGGGAACCTATCACAAGTACCTCCATTTTCTCTGGATTCAATTTGAGTCGGTTTTCCCTCATCCAGCCCATTACTGACTCCAAATGGAGTATATAGTTTGTATATAGTTTTTAATAATTTTAATATTTTTAAAAATATTTTTATTGAACTAGACACATAATGTTTTTAACCTTTTAAATTGTTTGATTTTTTTTAAAAAAATTCATATTTACACTTTGTAATGCTTTTGCATTGTTCTAAGTTTGTACTCTTTAAAATTTATTTGCTATCTGCCTTGAATCCCTATATTGGGAGAAAGCCAGGATGATAATGATAATGATGAAGTAACATTTCCCAAAATGTTGGAGCTCAAAGATTAGAATGGTGAAAAAAATAACCCTTCTCTGTTGTTTTATGTGCATATGTGGATGTGTTTTAAAACTTTGTCAGTAAAGCACTTGCTCCTGTAACTGGAACAAGGCCCCAAAGCAGAGTCCCAGGAATTGGAGAGGTATACCTTTGAATCCACAGGATCATAGAATCATAGAATCATAGAGTTGGAAGAGACCGCACAGGCCATCCAGTCCAACCCTCTGCCATGCAGGAAATCCAAATCAAAGCATCCCCAATAGATGGCCATCTAGCCTCTGCTTAAAGAACTCCAAGGAAGGAGACTCCACCACTCTCAGAGGAAGTGTGTTCCACTGTCGAACAGCCCTAACTGTCAGGAAGTTCTTCCTAACGTTGAGGTGGAATCTCTTTTCCTGGAGCTTGCATCCATTGTTCCGGGTCCTGTTCTCTGGAGAAGCAGAAAACAAGCTTGCTCCCTCCTCAATATGACATCCCTTCAAATATTTAAACAGGGCTATCATATCACCTCTTAACCTTCTCTTCTCCAGGATAAACATCCCCAGCTCCCTGAGTCGTTCCTCATAGGGCATGGTTTCCAGACCCTTCACCATTTTTGTCGCCCTCCTTTGGACACGCTCCAGTTTCTCAATCTCCTTTTTGAATTGTGGTGCCCAGAACTGGACACAATATTCCAGGTGGGGCCTGACCAGAGCAGAATTCAGTGGCACCATTACTTCTCTTGATCTAGACACTATACTTTTATTGATGCAGCCTAAAATTGCATTGGCCTTTTTAGCTGCCGCATCGCACTGTTGACTCATGTTCAACTTGTGGTCTACTTGGACTCCCAGATCCCTTTCACATGTAGTTTTATTCAGCCAGGTGTCCTCCATCCTATATCTGTGCATTTCATTTTTCTGCCCTAAGTGCAGTGCCTTACATTTCTCTGTGTTGAATTTCATTTTGTTAGCTTTGGCCCAGCTTTCTAGTCTATTCAGATCATTTTGAATGTTGATCCTGTCCTCTGGAGTATTAGCTATTCCTCCTAATTTGGTGTCATCTGCAAATTTGATAAATATGCTCCCAATTCTGTCATCCAGGTCACTGATAAAGATGTTGAATAACACTGGGCCCAGGACAGAGCCCTGTGGGACCCCACTGGTCACTTCTCTCCAGGATGAAAAGGAGCCATTGTTGAGCACCCTTTGGGTTCGGCCGGTCAACCAATTACAGATCCATTTAACAGTTACTTTGTCTAGCCCACATTTTACAAGTTTGTCTGCAAGAATGTCATGGGAAACCTTGTCAAAGGCCTTACTGAAATCAAGATATACTATATCCACAGCATTCCCTTCATCTACCAAGCTGGTAATTTTTATCAAAGAAAGAGATCAGATTTGTCTGGCATGACTTGTTTCTCTGAAACCCATGTTGACTTTTTGTGATTATGGAATTGCCATCTAGATGTTCACAGACTCTCTGCTTAATAATCTGCTCCAGAATCTCTCCTGGTATAGATATCAGACTAACTGGACGATAATTGTTGGGATCCTCTTTTTTCCCCTTTTTGAAGATGGGGACAACGTTTGCCCTCCTCCAGTCTGCTGGGATCTCTCCTGTTTTCCAGGAGTTTTCAAATATGATTGCCAATGGCTCCGATATTACATTTGCCAGTTCTTTTAGTACCCTTGGATGTAGTTCATCTCGTCCTGGAAACTTAAATTCACTTAGATTAACAAGGTATTCCTCTACTATCTCTTTACTTATTCTGTGCTGAAATTCCCCTATTCTGTCCTCTGCTCCATTATCTTCAGGTTGAGCACCCTTTCCCTTTTCTGAGAAGACTGAGGCAAAGAAGGTGTTGAGTAATTCAGCCTTTTCTCTGTCCCCTGTTAACATTTTGCCATCTTTTCCACGCAGTGGCCCTACCATTTCCTTCTTCTTCCTTTTGCTGCGGACATATCCAAAAAATCCCTTTTTATTTTTTTTAACCTCTCTAGCAAACCTGAGTTCATTCTGCGCTTTAGCTTTTCTGACTTTACCCCTGCACATGTCTGCTATTTCTTTGAATTCCTTTTTTGTGATTTCCCCCTTTTTCAATTTCTTGTACGTGTTCCATTTCAAACTTAGCTCGGTTGAAAGTTCCTTAGTCATCCATTCTGGTTTCTTGAGACACCTTCGATTTTTCTTTCTCACTGGAACTGTTTGAAATTGTACCTTCAGTATCTGTCTTTTGAGAAACTCCCATCCGTCCTGAACTCTCTTCCCTTTTAGTATTTCTGACCACGGGATCACCCTCAATACTTCTCTAAGTTTACTGAAATCCACTCTCCTAAAGTCTAGAATGCATGTTTGACTATGCCTGGCTTCTCCTTTCCATTGTATAACAAACTCCAGGAGAACATGGTCACTTCCACCTAATGGTCCCACCACTTGCACTCCATTAACCAAGTCATCCTTGTTGGTTAGGATCAGATCCAAATAGCTGACCCCCTTGTTGCCTCTTCCACCTTTTGGACCATGAAATAGTCTTCCAGGCAAGTGAGGAATGTGCAAGACCTTGAGGATTTTGCTGAGTTTGACTTCCAGCAAATATCAGGATAGTTGAAGTCACCCATCACTACTACATCTCTCTTTTCTGACTGTGTGGTCATCTGTTCTAGAAAGGCATCATCCAATTCCTCCGTCTGACTTGGAGGTCTGTAGTAGACTCCCACCATAACATCCTTGCTGTTTCCCTCCCCTTTAATTTTTATCCAGATGCTCTCCACCTGGCTTCCAGGATTGATGTCCTGGATCTCTTCACTGGTGTAAATATCTCTGACATATAGTGCTATTCCTCCTCCTTTCCTGTTTGGCCTATTTCTCTTTAAAAGGTTATACCCCTCTATTTCCACATTCCAATCATGAGACTCATCCTACCAGGTTTCAGTGACGCCTATTATATCATATTTGCTTTGTTGTACTAGAAGTTCAAGTTCATCTTGTTTATTTCCCATGCTCTGTGCATTAGTGTAGAGACATCGCAGACCACAGGTCCCATTTACTTGCTGCTTGTGCAAGTTTTTTTTGCCTCCCACTGTTGGGTCCTTGCACTTTTTTTCTTGTTTCCTCTATGTCTGTTTGACTATTTTCTCCAGCCCTTTTGCCTTCCTTTATATTGTCTCCCTTCACCACGGAACTCAGTTTAAAGCCCTCCTGATCAAGTTTTTGAGACTGTTGGCAAAAACATATCTTCCAACTGGCATGAGATGCAACCCATCCGTTGCAAGAAGTCCCTCCTCGTGGAACCGCAGCCCATGATAAAAAAAATCCAAATTGTTCTCAGCGGCACCATCTGCGAAGTCAGTTCACATCTGCTATTTTCCTCTCCCTTCCTGGACTGTGCCCTTCAACTGGCAGAAGAGATGAGATGACAACCTGTACATCCATTCCTTTCAGCTTCCTACCAAGTGCCTCGTAATCCCTTTTGATGTTCTGCAGACTGTGTCTTGCAGTATCATTGGTTCCCACGTGGACCAAAAGGAAGGGGTATTGGTCAGTAGGCTTGACCAGTCTTGTCAGCCTCTCTGCTACATCACGGATCTTTGCCCCTGGAAGACAACACACCTCTCGAGACATCTTGTCAGGCCTACAAATCACTGCTTCTGTACCCCTGAGCAAGGAGTCCCCCACTATGACCACACACCTCCTACAAGGTTTAGCAGCGGCTGTCCCCTTGGGTGGGACTCTCAGGCTTGCCTGCTCTGTCCCTGAAGTCTGTCTATGCTGCTCTTCTTCATCCTCATTGATAAGGGAAAGAGCTTCGAATTGATTCTCTAGCTGCAAGCTCCCCAAACAATCCCTTCTTGGCCTACTTCTCTTTGTGACATTCCTCCAGCTGTCTGCCTCCTGTGTATTTGAAGTGACCTCCTCGGCTCCAGCATCTTCCTCTGCATTGTATTCGTCCAGGATTGTTAGTTCTGCTGTGTCCAGGAAATCCTCCTGCTCCCTAATATGATGAAGTGTAGCTACTCTGGATTCCAACTGCTGCACTTTCTCCTCCAAGAGGGCTACCAACTTGCACTTGGGGCATGTGAAGTTCTCCACTTCTTAGGCAAGAAGACAAATATCCCACAAGTGTTGCAGGTGACTGCCGTGGTTCCGTCAGTGTCCATACTGAAAAGTCTTAGGAAATTACTGGAACAGGACTGTGGTTCCTCCTGAAAAAAAGAATCCTCCAGAAAACACCAACGTTAAAGCTCCTGATGTTTCAACAATTTGTGGCAGTGAGCTCAATCAACGCTGCCTCTGCTGTAGATTTCAATGTCCCTTTGCTCATTTTGGTCATTGGCCAGGAATTGATTTCTACTCCACCCTCCTGTGCACTAATGGAGGTGTTTAAAAAAGGAATGATGGGCCTTTGATTAGTGGAACCCAGTCTGCATGGCACCTACTTTGTGTGGCATAAGCCAAGCAGGGCTTTAAAATGGTGAAGGACAGCTGAATTGAGAGGCATGTTACTTATTTATTTTTTTAATTTCTTAATTAGAGACTATATATGCTTCTGTCATGAAAATGACAGATGAGTGGCTCCCAAACGTTGTTCTTCTGTGTGTTTGGACTTCAGCTTCTGGAAATCCCAGCCAGATTGCCCAAATGTCAGGAATTCTGTGAGCTGAAGTCCCAAACCATCGGGAGGATCAAAATTTGGGAATCACTGCTTTAGATGAAGAAATATATTTTCATGTTGGCTATGGCTGCAACTGCACTGCAGAATTAATCCAGTTTGACACTACTTTAACTGTCATGGCTCAGTGACATGGAAATCTGGGATCTGTAGTTTAGTGAGACATTTAGCCTTCTGGGTCAGATAGCTCTGGTGCCACAACAAACTACAAATCCCAGGATCCCATAGCACTGAGCTGTGGCAGTTAAAAGAGGTGGCAAACTGCATTATTTCTGCAGTGCAGATTCAGCCTATTTCTAAAATATATCCACATTAGTCCTACCTAGGGCAGGTCCATTGAAATGAATGGGCATATTTAGTAACAACTAATTTACAACCATTGGTTTAATTGGATAGAATGGAAACTGGATTTTGAAATTTACAACCTGAGACTAAAAAGTGGTTTTTAGCAGGATAAAAGTATTTGGGGCCAGTACTTATCACATGACATCATGTCTCTCTTGCCACTGCCCTGCATTCCATTTGTTACTGTAGTCCACATTTTCATTGATGGGCAAAAATTGTCAATAGGGTCTCAATCTCGCTACTGCTCCATTACTGCCTTCGTGAGATAGATCTCTTCTGTGGCATTCCCTTTTCTCAAGCAATCTCCATCAAAGTGACTGCATCCTGAACAGCTTCCTGAAGCTACCAGCTGTGTTCCTACAAAAACATACCACACTACCATGGATTGCTAATGTATTATCATGGGGGAAAATGTGATAATAAACTATGCCAAACTGGTATGCTTCCATTCTTAAGCTAACACAATTGTGGGAAGACAGAAGACTGGTGTGATGTAAGGATGGGTCTAATTAAAGGATTTTTTAAAATTAGCAAAATTGCTAAGAGTGGGATCCTTACAAATATCCGGCGAGACCAGCTCCCAGTCTGTCTACGGAGAGACGAAATAACTCCTTAAGAAATAATGCAGAGGCAGGCTTTATGAATTAGAATCTAAATTTATTGGAAAGAGAGCAAGCAGACACCAACACATACATACATACACACATTCAAGGCTCAGGAATCAAGGGTGGAAGATGGGGATAGACATGCGTCAAAACTATGAGCTATACTTACTCCAGCAGAGACCTTCTCCTGGGATCCAATGGAGCACGGATGGAGATGTGGGACACAGTTGCTTGGAGCACAGGGAGGGAGCGACAGTGTCAGAACCACGTTGGGCCACCAAACCAACGTAGTCTTGGTCTGTTTCCAATTTACCACACGAGGTAAGTGAACTCCAGGGTTTCTAAAGGGGGCCAAAATGCGCCTGGGCAAGAGGTGTGGAATTAGTTTGTGATACCTGGATGGAGGTATCAGGCTGGAATAATTTGGAGGGTCAACAGTCGGGGAGAGGCGCTAAGATGATCAAGAGGGCAAACACAGCACCTTTTTCTAGTCATTTGTATTAAATTACAAACTCATTTGTAACTCTTAGGTGGGTTACAGACCGCCCATTTGGGGCGGGCTGTATCCGCCCCTTTCCCTGGTGTATCAGGGCCTCAGCTGCTAGAACGGCAGCCGCTGAGGCCCCGATCCGCCGCTTTTCAGGCTGCGGGGAAGCAGCAAAATGCCGCTTCCCTGCAGCCTGAAAAGGGGTGTCCTTGGGGCTTCAAGCCCCAAGAACACCCCGCGGCCGCGGGGAGGAGGAGAAAGGGGCTGCTTGGCCCCTTTCTCCCTTGCTTCGCTGGGCACAGCCATCTGAAGGCTGCGCCCAGCGACGCAAAGCGGCGCCACAAACCAGGAAGGAGCTCCGAAATGGAGCTCCTTCCTGGTCCATGAAGGCACACTAACGCCCTGGCACGGGACCGACAAGTCCACGGCCACGCCGCCCCATATAGAGGCGGCGCGGTCGTGACGTCATCATGGCGGCCCCCATGTGGAAGGGGAGCCGCCATTTTGTACGGACTCAGTCCATACTAGGGTTAGGGGGGTGCGGAAGCACCGCACCTTCCTAACCCTAGTATGGACTGACTCCGTACTTTCATGGCGGTGTGTAACCCGCCTTAGACTATTTGGGAGGACACTGTTTGTTAAGGCTGACCTCATTCGGGTGAGTTGTGTATGTGGTCCCACACCTTGAAGCTTATGGCAGACCTTTAAATCAGAATCCGTCTGGGATTATAAGGAATATGATTTATGCCCAAAATTTCAGAAAACGGGGCACCCATAACAGTGATAAAGTCCTTAATTCCTTGTCTTGAATAACAGTTTACTCATTCAAAAAAAAAAAAAAAAAAAAAAAAAAAAAAAAAAAAAGAGGATGTGAGAGGGAAAAAGATAAAAAGACAAGAGAAAACATGGAAGAGGTGTTTATTCATGTGTTCGTGAACATTTTCAATTTTCACTTGAAAATAAGCAACTCAAACTTTTCCATTTGCCTGGGTTCCTCCCCTGCCCTTCCATATCTTGCTGTGGATTTAATTAGGGTGGGACTTTCCACAATCCCTAGTGAGAAATGTAGTGAGTTGCTATTCACTGTCACCCCAAGCATGTGAAATGTGGCCACCTGGTAATGGAAAACTTCTGAAAGAGTTTTAATATTGCATCCATAGAGTGCTGCCTGAGGATACCGGGTAGGAATGTGCATATTTTATTGTGCATTTATTTGCATTGTTAAATTCACTCAGGACTCATTAAAGGTCTATTTTTTATATCTTAGATAAGATGAAAAAGTGGAAAATGGCTGCCTAAATAAAATTTGGAAGAACAAGGAAATGAATTGTGCATTAGTATAAATGCAAAGTGATAGTGCCAGTTTCTGGATGGATTTTTGGATGAAAGGTTATTTTAATTTTTGAGATGAATCTGACTTGGGATCTAATAACCTTAATTTCTGGCTATGACAGTAATGTGGCAGAAATGTCTAACCTTGGTAAAAAGAGCTTATTTAAATCAGAACCAGTTGCCAAATGAAATATTAACTAGGGCAAGAAGAATATTGCCAGATCTCCCTCTATCCTCTGCCTTCTCTCTCTGTCTCTTTCATATTCATACAGTCATATATATGCAACTACTGTTAGAATGGGTTAAGAAAAAAACAACAACCCAGAGTTGCTACTACAGTTTGCCTACATTGTTATTAAAATTAATTTGCAGGTTCCCACTTGACTAAAAAATCTGATTACATTGAAATCAACAAATAAGTTTCTTTTGCACCCTGCAGATAAGCCAAAGGAGTTTGGCTCTGCTGCCATTGATGGCCCCCTCTTTCTTTTGCTGGTTGTGCAATCTTCTGCTGGTTGTGCAACTGTGTGAGCTTTGAGGAGGGTCCCATTTAAGATGGTCAATCAGATTACTTGAGCACCTTAAGGGAATGGTTCTGGAGCTGTGGACATCAGAAGTGGAAGACTTCATTCTGGTCTACTGTCTGGTATATGGAGAGAAGTGCCACTGGTCCCTGATCTAGTATGTCTTGGACTTCTCCAGCTATTCCTTATAAGGGAATGATGGCTTTCCTTTAGAATTTCTTCTGAATTGCCATCACCACAGAGAGGTTGGCAGGCAGATCAACCAATAGCATGGGTCTTGTTCCTATATGATGCCAATAGTAGGGGGTGCAGCTCCTGTCAAAAATTGATTCGTGGCTTTTTGACGGCTGTCAAAGAATGATTTATGACTTGTGAAGAATGATTGGCATGTCTCTCCCATGGAAATGCTAGGGTGGGTCATCCAGGTCATGGGATCCACCCCAATCAATAGGTGGTGGTTTGACCCCCTCCCCCTAGCCCCAGGTGTTCCCATTAGCCCCCTTGAGGATAAGGGGGTGTTCATGGGTACTGGGCATGCCACAAGCCTGTTATAATTTGGCCAGGATGTTGTGCAATATTTAATAGTAAAATGGGTTTTATTCTCCTGATGGTAGAGCAACCTGCAAACCTGTGAGAGGTGCTTGGCACCTCCATGTTGCCTCTGCAGAACATGTCTGGGCATGCATAAAATGGCAGCTTCTCGCTACAGGATAGAGATCTGGTCTGCAGCCAGCTTTCCAGTTGGCTAGTGCGGACCATGTGATTATCGTGGGACCCAAACCTTTGGTCAGGGGTCACGTGACCCCAAGGGCCAATTGGAAAATATGGCCAGTTTGGAACATGTGGTTCAGAGGGAGCCCAAAATCAGCACCCATTGGTCAGGGAGTGGTGAGGTGTGGTCTTACAGGGGGTCACATAGCCTCAAAAGGGCTAATGGGAACACCTGGGGCCAGGGGGGAGGGGGTCAAACCACCACCTATTGATTGGGGTGGGTCACATGACCTGGATTTCCCACACTAGCATTTCCAGAGGAGGGACACACCCATCATTTTGAAGGTCATTACTCAATCAATTTTGACAGGTCATAAATCATTCTTGACAAATCATAAATCTTTCTTTGACAGCCATCAAAAAGCCATCAATCATTTTTGACAGGAGATACACCCCCC
>NC_056522.1:130480275-130484282 GCF_019175285.1 Sceloporus undulatus | reverse complement strand
CCCCCCTACTACTGATGCCAATATTACATTGGAATGTAACCAATAATGCTGTGGACTTTCTCCTAACTAAACATGTTGTTCATTTGTGGAAACCCCCCTGCCCAACACTGGGTGCATTCTTCATTATTAGAAATGCACATTTTCTACATTTGTAACTCTAGCCATTTGGAATGTTGCTAAGATTATATGATCAGTTATAGCTAGTATTACATTATAGTCAGTATAATATTATACAACATGCCCAGGTCATACGCGGGCTTGCCATACATGGACTCAAGGTCACACAGATGGCAAACCCCCATAGAATGAATGGTGTGTGCAGCTGTACCACGAGGCACTTGGGAGCATGTTCCGTTCATACAAACAGGACTTGAGGTTTTTTGCCTTATGTGGGGTGGTGGTGGTCTGAAACAGATTCCCACATATAGCAAGGGTGGACTGTATTTCCATAACACAGTGGAAGTACTGTACTATTCCTATAGGTACTGCAGGAATAAAGAAGTATTTTGTTGTTACTGTTGTTAATTGCCCTTGAGTTGACCCTGACTCATGGTGATCCTGTGGATGAGACAGCTCCAAGCCTACCCTCTACCTCTCTTCTCAGGTCTGTGGTCTCCCTGATTGAGTCTATCCATCTGGCATGTGGTCTTCCTCTCTTTCTATGACCATGTGTACCCTCTAGGCTTTACTTTTCCCGGCATTATTGTCTTTTCTAGTGAGTCATGCTTTCTCATGATGTGATCAAACTATGACAGCCTCAACATGACCATCTTGGCCTTCAGGAAGAGTTCAGGCTTCATCTATTTAAGGACACATTTTCTTGTCTTTGTGGCTGTCCACAGTATCCTTGACATTCATCTCCTGCATCACAAGCCGATTTTCTTCCTATCCACCTTTTTCACTGTCCATTCTCACATCTGTACATGGTGATAGGAAATACAATGGCTTGGGCAATTTTAGCTTTAGTGCTCAGTTGTATATCTTTACACTTTAGAATCTTGTCTAATTCTTTCATAACTGCCTTTCCCATTCATGGAGAAGTAATACCCTATAGTTATTCCAGGGACTTCAGAGTTTTTTCTCCTACTTGCTTGATATTATGTAGTATTGCAGTGATAGCTTCCTTGCACATCTATGGAATCCCTTCAAATTCAAAATATCAAGGTTTGAACCTGCTTCCAAAACACATGAATTAATGCCCTCTTCCCAAAATGAAAACAGTGTCCACTTTCAGGAAACAAAACTAATACTGAATAGACTTATTAGGAGATAAGCCTTACGAACACAGCCGGACTAATTTCTCCATAATCAGACATAGAATTGCATAGTCAATAATAAAAATAACACATATAATGGTCAGAAAAAAACAGGCTGGCTACAAAACAGGCACGTTTAGAAAAACACATGATATTGGCTTTTGTATCTGTTGCTATAATTTTGCTGTATTATTAAATTTAATTTGTTGATTTTATTCTGATAGAATTTTTTTTAAATGCTCAATAATATAATGCTTGTTTATAGTGCAGTTCTTCAATATATACTGGTAGCTGGTTTATACATGGAATACTGTGGGAAAGTGAAAGGTTTTTCTCTTTCTTTCTTTCTTTCTTTTTCTTTTTCTTTTCTTTTCTTTTCTTTTTTCTTTCTTTTTTTTTTTTTTTTGGAAAAAAAAAACACATTTTTGCCAGAGTGGAGGACATACTGTACTGTATTACTTTTGTATCTGACTGGTCTTTCTGCAGTTCAGAATGGGTGCAATCAGTCACCAAAGGGAGGGGGAGTTTACAATTGAAGATGTATTAAATATCATTGTCACAATTTACAACTCAATACATTGTGAGGAGACAGAAGCCTTGCACTAATTGCATATGAAATACTGGAAAGACCTGGCAAAGAAACAAAAACATAAATCAAAATCACACATCCAGGAAAGACCACAGTGTAGATATAGCCCCAAATGATCAAAGAATTAAAATATTTGTGGATAATAGTACTTTTTAAGTTGCATTTGTATTAAAATATTTTCATGTTAACTAATATTTGAATTTTATATATTTGTCACTTACATTTCTATCAAACCTTTCCTCTGAAGAGCTTAAGGTGGTGTATAAGGCCTTCTTTCCTCCCACTTTAGTCTCATGCTTTTGGGAAGACAGAGAAAGTAAGTAGTTTATGCTGACAGTGAATGTATCCGCAGTACAAAATTATATTGACATCACTTTAACTGCCATGACTGTATCCTACAGAATCCTGGGATTTGTAGTTTATTGAGGCACCAGAGCCAGCTGAATACCTCACCAATCTACAAAATGTTAAAGTGGTGTCAAACTGCATTAACTCTGCAGTGTGGATGCACTCTCACTGAGTTTTGTATTTCAGTAGGATTTGAACCAAAGCATGTTCCTTTTTTGGACAACTCCCAAAGTCATGCACTCATCTTAGCTAGTGACCATGACAGTTGAGGGATTCTGGAAGTTGTAATTTTTTTAAAAAGTAACTTTTACAAGATTTAACTAGTTCTCTAACATTCCAGTCCGGAAGTCTGACCTTAAAACTCCACTAGCTCACACTGATTTATATGGTGGATAATTATATTTCTAGCATTTAGAAAGAGGCACACATGTAATCCTTGCCACACTTCTGAACAGCAGAGATGTACTTTTATTGCAGGAGAAACTGAAGTGCTGAGGCTGAGAGAGTGAGGCTGCTCTATGGCTATTTAATAAAGGCAGCTTCACACCTTGTGTGCAGTCATATTTTCTATCAGTATCCCATGTTTTCCATAGCAAAAATGAAAAGATGCATAGATTCATAAATGTCCAAGTAGATTTATTGAGTGCACCTGTATTATTTCTCTTAAGCAGTAAGAGAATTGCTTATTTGCTGTTAGCTTATATACAGGCAATGTACTTGCAGAAAATGCACTTAGTCAAATAATAGATGAAGGAAGGAATTCTTCTGAATGTATGACTCAAAGGAGATTGGACTCAGGTTCTTCCTAACCTTGAGGGCAACCATTTAAGAATGTCTTATCTTGTGCTTTTCAGTCCTTCTTTATGACTACCACACCTGGACAACTCAATTGGACTGATTTGCGAAAACAGAACAAATATTGTTCTGGCAAACATTGGGTCAATAGCAGAGTATAGCAGATCAATGAGGGCACTGCAAAAACAGGATTAATTCAAAAACGTTTGGTTTCCATTTCTAATATGTCTGAATGAATGGGACTGCCATTCATGGATTTCTCAAGTATCTTTCCTAAGATTTTTTGTTTTACTGTTACCTGCAAAGATATGTCTTTAGTACAGTTCTTAGTTGCTGTTGTTGTCAACTGCCATCAAGTTGACTTCAATTTATGGCAACCCTATGGATGGGAGGCTTCTTAGGTGCGTTACAGACTGCCCGTTTGGGGTGGCCTATATCTGGCCCTTTCCCCGCCAGATCGGGGCCTCAGCTGCCACAGTGGCAGCCTCTGAGGCCCCGATCCACCACTTTCCAGGCTGCAGGGAAGTGGCAAAAGGCTGCTTCCCCGCGGCCTGGAAAGGGGTGTCCTTGGGGCTTCATGCCCGAAGGACACCCGATGGCAGCGGGGACCAAGAGAAAGGGGCCACTTGGCCCCTTTCTCATTTGCATCACTGGCGCAGCTGTTTAGAGGCTGCGCCAGTGATGCAAATCCTGGAAGGAGCTCCAAAATGGAGATCCTTTTTGCGCCGCTGAAAGAGCGTCCCAGGCGCTCTCGCATGGCGGGAGTATGTCACTTCTGCGCTGCCTCATTTGGAGGCGGCACGGTGGTGATGTAGCAATGGTGGTGCCCTTGTGTATAGGGAATCCCATTTTGTACGTCCTAAGTGATCCTATCTTCAACAGCCCTGCTAAGTCCTTGAAGACTCAGGGCTGTGGCCTCCTTGATTGAGTCTATCCATCTGGGATGTGTTGTTATTATTATTATTATTATTATATTATTATTATTATTATTATTATTATTATTATTATTATTATTATTA
>NC_056522.1:130436494-130477275 GCF_019175285.1 Sceloporus undulatus | reverse complement strand
TATTATTATTATTATTATTATTATTATTATTATTATTATTATTATTAGCTTTATTTATTAAGCTCTGTAGATGTACACGGCGCTGTACAAAATGTGATCTTCTTTTCTGCTGAGTCAAGTCTTCTAATTATATGGCAACAGTCTCAGTTTAGTCATTCTGATTACAAGATCCTATCTATAGACCAATGTACAAATGTCTGAAAGGAAGCTATTTTTATGCCATTTCCCCAGAAAGGGGCAACAGGATACATAGTGGAATTAATTTTCACTGAAAGGAAAACCAAACATTGTTCATAGGGGAGGACCATGGAATTACTTATTTGCAAAACATTCCAAGAGATCATTTGAAATACATTTATATAGTCCAGTGACTCATTGATCTAATAAGACTGGAAAATAGAGCCAACATCTCAGGTCTGGAACTTGCTTCTTATTAGAGACCCTCATGGTAATACAGGGCAACTGAAGAGACATGGGGAGTGAGGTAGAATATTATGGTGCCTGAAGTTTATTCCTTGTTAAGGTTTAGATTTGGGAATGGAGTGCTTCAAGCAGCACCCAGAAACTCAGAATATAAAGACTGCTCCCTTTTTTTTCCTCATCCTTCAGGCATATTGGGACGTTGCTGCAAGGAGACCGCACTAACCAAACAGTGCAGCTTTCATCAAGACTAAAAAAGAACCTGCTGAGTAGAATCACTGTCACACTGAGATGGGAGCCAACGTCAAATATGTTTATAGCCTCCCCAGCTCCCAATAGTTCTAGCCAGTATTGCCAATGGTGAGAAATGGTTGGAATTTCTCTCCAACATTTTCAGGAAGGATATACCTTGCCCATCCTTGTTCTAAAAGTATTACCACTAACTAAAGATTTGGAGAAGATATTATTCAAATGTACAGAAGATCCATCAGGGAGTCATTGTGACACACATAAACATTAGGATCCAAAGCAATTCCCCTCTGGATGCTAGTCACTTGGCACAGGGGTGTGGCAAGCTCTGGGAGAGGACTGTTACATCTTGTCTTGATTATGGGCTTCCATAGGCATCTGATTGGTTTGTGTCAGAAATAAGATACTGGATTAGATGGTCACTCTCCCTCAAACAATGGGCTTTTCTCATTCCCTACAGACAGTGTTTGGTTTTCCTTTTAGGCACAGTCTATTTTGTATTCTATTGAAATTTCTGATATCCCAGAAGAGGGAAAAGCTCCTCAGGCAGGTTTGATATTGATATGTCCCTAATTTTTAACATTCAGTACTTGTTACCATCTCTGACAGGACCCTAGAGGATAGGAATTTATTCCATTTTCTACAGTTGATAGGCTTGATGACTTAAAGATGAATGGTAAATCAACTAGTAAAGACAATAAACCTTTGGGAGGATTGTTTCCCCATTCTTCTTTATCTCACTTTATTGTAAATTTCATTGTGCCAAGTAATCACTTATGGATGTTATGAACAAAATTCCTTTCCTCTTTTTGAGACTACTCAGCCCTGAAATTGAACGTAATGTTATACAACTGTTGAGGAAGGATGGGAATGAAAATTGTTTACAAACATCTAGATTGCAATCTTATACACACTTATTTGGGTTGGAGTAAGTCCTATAGGATTTAATGGGATTACTTCTGGGAAGACACCCAGGTATCCTGTAGATCTTTTGTTTGTGTAAGTGGGATGACAATTGCTAGTAGAAAGATGGCACATAATTTGAGAAATTTAAAATGATATGAAAAGCCTGAAGAGTTAAACACAATATTGTTTCCATTAATAAATATACATTTGAAGACTCATTTCAATAGCATCCAAAATCATTTGTGTGTGTGTAGATAGATACAATAGCAATAGTATTTACATTTCTATACTGCTTCATAGTGAACTCAGCACTCTCTACACGGGTTTCAATCTGTAAGCCAATTATCTCCAACATTGTATCGACCTACGAAAGGATGGAAGGGTGACTTAACCTGGAGCCCCCAGGGACTGAGCTTGGATATAGATAGATAGGCTGTACTTCAGGTAAATTTTTACTGAAATCAGTGGGTCTTGTTCCTGAATAAACAAGGATCAATTGTTCTATAAAGGTTTTCTTTGAGGAATGCCACTTGGTATTAATTTTAAGTATATTATATTTGGCAATTGTTGGCAAGTGCTATAACTGTTCATCTGTTTCATCCCAAATTGCTTCATTGCCTAAGGCAAAGGATTACGTTCCTCCTCTGGCACCACCAGTTTCACATCCAGAAGCTCAGTGGACTGACAGATGTACTTTTCTTGAATCATGATGGCAATGTTTCTTCTTATACAATTGAAGGCAACAGGCTAGCTGATGAGCTACAGGCAGGGCAGGTGGCACATACAACTTTTCTTTCTCTCCATAGAAGGGAATATGGAGATTTAGAAGATATAGTCAGAGTTCAGCTGCTTCCTTTGGCACTCCTCGCCACCCAGCATCTTTCATCTGAAGTGCTTTGCTTGCTCTGCTTCAGGACTGGACAAATAATGTTTCTGGAAGGACCCAACATTCCTTATTGTTGGCTAACCTGTCTAGGTTTCAACAGAGTTACAGTTCAGCAATATCTGGAGGGTTGTAGTTTGCCCACCCACTTTCCCCCTTAATGGCAGGGCCATCCCTGTTAGTATGCAATGCTGGCTTTGATTAAGTTATACTGTATTTCCAAATATTTTTATAATTGTACGTGCACAGAGACTTACACTACAATGACTTTGTATCTAGCTCACAAATGCATACCATTTTTATATGCAAAAACCCCTATAAAACAATTGAAGAGAGAAAGGCACATGTTCCAGCAAAATGTAGAGAACTGCCATGTTATTTTTTCATTTACAATTCAATCTACAGTAAATATGTATTGAAGGACTAAACATACCAAGGGCTGCTCTATCACTGCAACATTAATTCCAACATCTTCTCCTCATATTGCAAACATTCACTTGCCAGGTCAGATGAAAATTTCATCTGTTTTAGTATCCTTGCTTCTCTGTCAATAAAGAAAAATATGGGCAAAAGGTGTGCAACAAACATAGGATGGAGATATCTCTGTCCTGATATTTGTCCCTGGCTAATCATTATATACCAGGTTCCACATATACAGTCACAGTTTCCTTTATTGCAATGTACTAAAGGAAATCCACAATGTTGGCCAAGGGATGTGGTTTCTGAATCAAGAACAAATAATTCTGTGTCCAGTATCTGTACATTAGATTTGCAATAATTAATCTCATTTTGTAATAATACCTATTAAAGATTTGATGGTTACAGATATGGACAAGGGGTTGTGTAAGATACTGAAGCCTTCCTCCAATCACTGGAAATCTTTTCCAGTTATGTCTCTTGGGACTGAAACCTCAACCCTGTTTGACAGTACTGTTTGCAAGCTGAGAAAGTAGGTGTGCCATTTTGATTGTATGATACTATTATTCTATGAGTAGGTGGAGTGGGGGTGCAGAAAGACTAGTAAGGCAGAAAGCAGACAGCACTGGCATTTTAAATTCTTGCATGTCCCAAAAAGGAGGGGGGAAAGGGGGGGTAATGACTTGCCATCTTGGAAATCCTGATTTATTTATTTTTTCAATAAAGAAAAGTTAATTTCTATGTTGCAGTTCTACAGGGATAAATCCTGTTAAAAACATTCTATAAAGAAGCATATGCACTAGCAACCAACATGTTAAAAATTCAGGATGAGGGAAGGTAATGAGCCTACAGGTTCTGATGAAATGTATAGCTCCATGAGGACATTATCTTTATGGAATAAGAGCTGGGAAGAGATATGCCTCATTGAAAACCTCTGTGGTATGGAATCCAGTGAGGATTTAGCTACTCAGCAAGGTGTCAGACACACATGCATACTTATACGCAAGTGGGATGACCTTGAAAAAGTGGAGTTAATGCTTGCTTTCACCAGCAAGATAGGAATAGAAAAGTAGCAGAATCTATTTCATATGTTGTTTAATTTGGCTTGTTCTTCACACAAAAGCTTTCAAAGAAAATACATACTGTTGTATCAGCATGGAATGGTGATCAATTCTTAGTAATTCTTAGTAAGTCCCATGTATGCCTATGCGGAGGTAAGTCCTAGATATTCTGTTGGTCTTGACCCCAGGTAAGTGTCTATAGAACCAATGCTTTGCAGTGCAGTTCTATTCAGGTCTGCTCAGAAGTAAATGTCCAGTTCATGGGACTTAATTCCAAGTATGTGTATGCACCATTGTAATTTATCTAATGCAAGGTAAGGGAATCTATCATAAGGTTTTCTTGGCCAAGTTTGTTCAGAGGAGGTTTGGCTTTACCTTCCTCTGAGACAGGAAGGATGTGACAAGGCCACACAGTAGGTCTGCATAGCTGAGAGGGGATTCAAACCTTGGTCTCCATAGTCATAGTCTAGTGCTCAAACTAGTAAACCATGCTGACTTTACTGCACAAGAAAGCTTTGTCTCTTGCAAGATGTGGATCCTGGAAGGGAAAGTTGGTCCTGATAAAAGCAGATGTCTTGGAGCCCAAGAAGATTAGGATACAGTATGACATTTCTAGGGTGTCCTCTACAAGACAGTGCATGATCCTTAAAGGTCCAAAATAAATTCTGGAACTTTTTATATAGATAAATATAACTTCAGAATGCCCCAAATTTGGAAATGTTCTTGTTTGGATCATGCTGTTGCCATGCTTATTGGAGGATTCTGGGAGCTGAAGTCCAAAAAGGAACTTTTCCAAGTACAGTGCTCCCTCGGGTTACGAAATTAATTCGTTCCGCGGCTAATTTCGTAACCCGAAAAACCTTCGTAACCCGAATTGCCATAGGCGCTAATGGAAAAAAAGCCGCAGCTCTGCCGCGGCTCCATTTAAAACAGCGCCGGGGTTTTTTCGTAACCCGAAAAAACCTTCGTAAGCCGAAACAATAAATCCCTATGGGATTTTTTCGTATCCCGAAAAATTCGTAAGCTGGGTAATTCGTATCCCGAGGTACCACTGTATTGAAAATGGGGGTCAGAGGTTTCATATTTGAATGTTTCCCACATTGAAAGATCTTTTTTTTTCTTAAAAAGCAAGCCTAGTCCATTTTCTATGCTGCATTTTCTATGATGCTACCTTTCTGTGTACAACTCTGATATTGTAGCACATTAATTACTTTTCCCCATTTTCTAAATGATAAAAACATGCAAAGGCTGCACCACACATGCTTTTTTTTTAAATATGTGGTTGATGCCCAGAGATCATGTCAAAAAAGAGATAAAGTTGGCTCAGTTGATTAATACAGAGACCAGTCAGCTTTATAAGTTGATAAGAATAGGTTAATTATGGTTCTTAGAAGAAGAATGCTGTCATGTAGGTGGTCACTATATCCAAAAACCTGTTAGGAGGACAACCGTCACAATCCTGTTAGATGAAGCTTCTGAATAGTGCATGCCATCTACTATATGCCTACATAGCTTGCCATTACAGAAAGAGATATAGATAAGACACTGTTAGTTTAGACTCAAGGTCATGAAGGCTAGAATGTGGGTCAGAAGGTCTGAATAAACCATGCAAAAGGAAATCCAAATTGTAACATAAAATTCATGGCCAAGTGCTCCTGACTGTCACTGCAACTTAAGGTATTAGCAGCAGCTGGGAGACACTGAATCACACAAATGAGAAATATTCCTTTAGAAGAAAACCTTGCCAGTAGATGGTTGTCGGTGCAGAAGCAGCAGCAGCTGTGAGTATTGTTGTATAATGATTTTGTTGACGTTTTAAATATACTGTACTTCAGTATTTCTGGATATGGATTTTAATTGTTTTTACATTTTTGGGTTCCCTGCAGGCTTTTGTAGACAAATTTTTGCACTGTAACTGAAGTCAATACAAATAAATATATCCTCCATGGCCAGCCGATTAACCCAATGCCTGCTTTATAGACTGAGGATTATTAATCAGCTCATGTGAAACCCATCCTCAAATTGTGGGCAAATACTAAGAGCCACTTCATTTTTTCTAGTAGAAAGATTCTCCCTCAAAGAAAAAGGGGAATGAGAGTTTAAATTTGTGCTCTTCTGTTTGCAGCATCAATGGTTTCTTCATCACACAAGAGCCAGAATTCCAAAACTACTAATCTCAGTCTCAGTAAGCATGCCTGGATTTGCAAGAAGGGCAGATTAACCACCTATTCAAGTTAAAGAATGTTCAACATTTAATAAAATAGCTTCCAGATGTTCCAGACTTTTTTTCTGACAAGCTTTTGGGAACTGTTTACAAGGAAAGTCTTATTAACAGCATACTGTAGTGTTTTGTTGATTGCTTTATAAAATTTAAAGGGTTTTTAATTCTATTAAAAAATCTTAATTACATTTTAAGAGTAACAATTTTTACTGTTATCTATATGTCTTTTTACCTGTAGTGACTCTAATTTCTGTAAGCCACCTTGAGTCCCAGCTGTGAGAAATAAGTGAGACATCAATAAAATTGGGGAGAGGGAATAGAGGGATCAAAGACTGAGGTGGATAGTGTTGGATGGTTATATAAGAAAAAATTGGTATTCATATATTAAGTGCAGCAGCAGTAGCATGCACTCCAATAGTATATATTTGAGCTTCTGGTAAATAAACAGGATATATAAGTAAGGTAAAAATAAGACTTACATTATTTATACAAAATATTCATCTAGGTTCAAAATATGTAACCAGTAAAAGAAAACTATACTTGATACAAGGATCCCTAGAGATGATCCCCATTCATGCAAGTAAGAAAGAAAAACATTATCACAGTAACAGCCTTGTGGCTGCATTCATCTTGGACAATGGTGAAAAGAGGACTCAGAACAAAAGTTGTAAAACTCTTAACCTCTAGTAAAGTGGGAGGAGATAGGAATTCACAATCACACTGACCAAATGACTATAGAGATAATCAATGCACCTATGAGGAAGACAACTTCCTTTGCCTCAATTCTATAGCCGCAAGCATAGATGCCACACTTCACCAGGCAGTAGAGAAGGATTTAATTCAGATTTTGCTGAAATTTGAACTTTCAGCAACAGTAGACTGCTTTTGATTGGTTTGGCGGCTTTCTCTATGAAGGTAAGAGTCTTGAGTAGAACCCAGGTGAAAGCCTAATGAAGCACTGTTTTCAGACATGCAGTCCATCTTGCACCAAACATGATGCCTTTTCTGGCCTCTTACAGACTGCCAAAATAAAGCTGCTTTGGGTCTCTTTGGAGTTATGCTATTTAAATGATGCATGGGTCCTAAGAGTCTGGAGGTTGTGCCAAAGCCACTCTCCATTCCTAAGCACTGGAGTGCAGCTTTGGTGCAGCTTCCAGATTCTTAGGATGCATGCATCATTTAAACAGCATACCTCCAAAGAGACCCGAATCAGCTTTATTTTGGCAGTCTGTAAGAGGCCAGAGAGAGTGTGTTACAAAGTTGAAGTAAGGAGTGGGACTGAATCACAAACAGATTTAAAAAAAACCCCAGCAACAATGCACTCTAGAGTTGGTGTGTTCTGGGGAAGGAATTTCTCTTTTCACAGTTGGTTCCTCCCTCATCTACAGACAGCCTCCAACCTCAAAGAGTTACTTACCTACAAGAGGACACACAACAAAGATATGAACAGTGGTACAAAGCCTTGCCACAAACTCAGATGCCATCTCTGCCTACACATTTATTCAAGAAATGTCGTTGAAAGACCTAATGACATCACCTACACTATTAGAGGGACTTTCACTTGTTCATACTCCAATGTAATTTATGTCACACTGTCACCAGTGCCTTTCAGCACTCTGCACTGGGCAAATAGGATGGTCCCTGTGCCAGAGGATAAATGGACATTTATATGGACAGATATTAGGAATGGAAATACACAAATAACAGTTACATAACACTTCAGTCTTGCTGGGCATTCCATCTCAGACCTCAGAATATTGGTCCTTGAACAAAAAAACTACATAGGAAGATTTGAAAGTGAAGCAGCAGAATTGGAATGTATCCATCAGCAGTTGAACAGAGTTAATGGTTTCCTGGCACATCACACATATTCCAATACATTCCAATCCACCATCCTAATGAGGGCACCTTTGACCATTTCATCACATCTCCTCTCTGGTTCCCCCACTATATGGTTACCTACTCTCCTTGACTTTAGGCTACATCCTTCCTCCTGCCTTTGTCCCGCAATAATCATAATTAAAACTAAACTTGCCACCTCATGTCCATACCAACAAGGTTCTGAATTTCAATTGACATTCTCACACACTCTCGGCTCCAGAAAACCTCATGACAGGTTTGCCTTAAGGTCACCATAAATCCAAAATGATCTGAGAGCACAGAACTATAACAACAAATAATAGCTACAAATCTTGTTGCCCACACTACAAGTCAACAGGATATTAGCCTTCAGCACTGCAGGCACACCAGCTGATGCTGCCATTGCAAAGGAATGTTCTCTCAGTGACATCAAAATGAACAAAATGGGGATCTAAAACCTTGAAAATCATGTATCCAACTCTTTTATTAATAGGACAAAGACTTCTTTAGGAGAAAACTGACTCAGATGACATCCAGTGTTGCATCTGTCAGCAAGTAAATAAACACCTAAGGCAGACAAAAGAACTACTACTAAGCAACATTGTCCTTGGTTTATTGAACACTGAGCTGAGTTCAGTTAAGCTTCATCATTTTTAGATTCCTGAAAACTCTGGTGTTCTTGTTTTGTGACCCTAGCTTTTCATCTATATGAGATTTAAAAATAGATGTGAATTGGTTTCTGACCTATACTGAAACTGCTTCATTGGCCTACATAGCATTGCCTAAATTTCCAATTCCTTCCATATAGTTCTCTCCATTATAGTTTTTATACCCTTGTTGTAGAGCCATCAAGAGGCCAGATGCTAAATGAGCCATGAAGGGTGAAGTGCTGTCATCGTTAAGATATGATTTGTCCAAAATTTGGTTGAAGGATTTTTCTGATTGCTAAGTCCAGTGGGGAATGGAAGATGAATATTGGGCTATCTCAGTGTGTCTTGTGTTCAGATGCACTTTAATATTTGATTAAGTTCATTTTTCTACTCTGAAATATTTATTTTAATGACACCAAACTGATCTTTGGGAAACCAAACAGTAAAAATCTGTAATCACATTCAAAATTATCTTTGGAGGATGGTTTAGTGGGAGCTATTTCTTACATGTGGAAAGCTCTTTTATTTGGGAATGTCTAGCACCAGAACATTGAACTCAAGATCTCAAAGCATGACTCATTCCTAACTAACATGGATCCTTGGAAGGATAGTGGAAAAGTGAAAAGGATATATGGAATGAGTATCTCCTCACTTGATCTGAGAAAGACACTGAATGGCACAGAATGATTCAGCCACTCCCATATCACTTAAGATAATCTTGAAAATGGGCTTTTAGGGGGAAATACTTGGGGATGGTAGCAGTATTTCTGCGTCAATCCCTCTGCTCCTTGGCACATTGTTCTCACAAACTGGGTCAATCCATATAGATGCTTCTCCATCACCATGTTGTTACCTACTTTAAGTCTGAATATGGAACAGACTTGCAATACAGTCAGCCCTTGCCTTACACGGGGGATCCGTTCTGGACCCCACCACGTCAGGTGAGTTCCGCCTATGCTTGAGCCCCATTTGAAACAATGGGGCTTGTGTGCAGCGGCGCAGTGGCGCACAGGACACTACAGGCACATGTGCCCATTCACTTGAATGGGACACGCCGCCCCTTGGGGCCTGCGTGCACCCAACGACATGAGTGCCTATGCTCAAGACTGCGTAAAGCGCACCCGCATATGGTGTGGGCGCACTGTATAAATAAAAAGGACATTCAGTCATATAGGCTGCAATCTAGCAGGCCTGATATCAGCCCCTGATGGCCATTCTAGAATCTATATGTATCGCTTCTCATCAACCCATCCCTAGCAAGACTGCTGGCAGCCACCAGCATCACATAGTAGCCTGTTGGTCTGTCTAGAGTTCATGATGAAATAGGAATAGAGATGTTGGTGCTAACCCTTGCCCCAACCCCTCACTTTCCCACTGGCAGCAGCAGATCACATATAGGTTTGCCCGCTATAGTATCAGCAAGACAACAGCCATCACCAAATAAGCCTATGGGAGAGAACAAAGGGGAGGGTGATGATTGCAATTCAAAGGTGTTACAGAGGGACCAAAATGTCATTGGACATTTGGGGAAGTGTTACATATTAGACAGGGACATTAGATAAACTGCTTGTAGTATTTTTGCTCTCACTAAAGAAGAGAAACTATCGAAGCTGTAGACAATTTTTTTCAACAGTGTGTCTTGACATGTTGAGACATTCCACCCAACAACATATGACACATGTGCTTCACATGAACATCTTGCTACAAGCTGAGCATGGTTATACTTTATTGTTTTTGTGTACCTTCGAGTTGTTTCCAATTTACGGAGATCCTAAGGCAAACCTATTATGGGTTTTTCTGGATCAAACAGTGTGTGATTTAGCTAAGGTCTCTTGGTGGGTTTCCATGGCCAAGCAGGGAATTGAACCTTGATTTACAGAGAAATACCTTCCTTGGAATTAGGTGGAAGGAGTGATAGAGCTGGGTATCATCAGTATACAGATGACACCTTACTCCAAAATTCTGGATAGTTCTATCATGGCAAGCAGTCAAGTCATTATCTCCTAAAGGACAGAAATTTGTGTGTGTGAAGGGGAGATTATTTTCTTTTTCTACCATCACACATGGCACATTCCATTTATGACATAGTTGTGTGCTGTGTCTCATTTGTGAGGTGCCTTTTTCAATTATGCAAAAGTAAGAAACAAGTCATTGTTTCTTAAAGGGGAGCAAAATACTAAAAAAAAATAGTAGATAAACCATAAACATCTTCTAGAAAGAGGTATTTGGAATACTGTAACTGGTTTCCTCTCTAGTTTAAAGAAAACAAAAAGATTAGTCTTTCAATGTGTTTTCCCATCACAGAGCATATGACTGGAACCGTATCAGCTACCCTACTTCTCCACTGAGAACATAGCCCATCTAACTAATCATTAAGAACATGGCATAATCAACTCAGACTTTTCTAGAACACCACATTCAAAGTGATGATTGTGAAAGCATTATTTGCACAGTCATTCTCTGTTATATTATAAATGCTTCTTCCCTAATCCAAAATGCTAATTACCAATTTTATGTGAGAATCAGCCCTTACTATCAAGACAGCAGTGAGCTTTAGGTCATAAGGGAGCATGATGTGACTGGGAACTATTTTCTTCAAGGAAAGTGACTCTCATAACACATCTAGGAAGGTTGTTACTGTTCTGTCACCAGGCAGGAGAATTCATGAGAAATTGAAATATACTGCAGATTTAAATAGAGATGTTCCTAAGCATGTATTTTTTTTAAAAGTGCCAGAAGTATCGCTTTTAAGGGGATCATAATTTTTAAAGATCCTAAGTTCCCCAACATACTGTCTTCTTGCCACCTCTTATCCCATCCATCCAAGATTCTTCCACATAGGTGCTGAAGGAGGTTCTCTGGACTTTATCACATGAAACAGTAAATCAAAATTGGATGAAGATGATCACACCTCTGGCTGGGGCTTAGCACATGACATCATCCTCTTCTGTTGTTCTGTTTGGAAAGCGTAACACAAAAACTCCATCAACGGCCTCCTGTTCCACTCCTGTTCTGCTAAGATTTGCAGTGTGGTACAGTGGTACCTCGGGATACGAAATACCCAGGTTACGAAATTTTCGGGATACGAAAAAATCCCATAGGGAATTATTGTTTCGGGTTACGAATGTTTTTTTGGGTTACGAAAAAACTTTTGGTGCTTTTTTCGGCTTTTTCGCACGGAATCGCGGCTTTTCCCCATTAGCGCCTATGGCAATTCGGCTTACGAAGGCTTTTCGGGTTACGAAAGCGGCCGCGTTATGAATTAATTTCGTAACCCGAGGCACCACTGTAATTCAAATCTGTTCTAATTCCAATTTGGGGTGGTCAGGGGATGGTCCAGGGGCTGGGCTTAGGTGAAGCTTAGGTGCCCTTTGATTACCAGCAGTCAGGAGAGAAAGAGAAGAGGTGGACATTTCCATTTCAGTAGGCAAAGTAACTGAGAAACCTATAAACCTATTTTCACTGTAGGAAAACATCCAGAGGCAAATGCCTGACCCTCATTGAACTGGGGCTGGTCTGAGAAGCAACAAAGGCAAAATTTTGCTCACTGCCGCCCGACAATCCTGCCTTTTCCTGCACAGTAGCCCAATTCTGGTCTCTCTCTCTCTCTCTCTCTCTCTCTCTCACACACACACACACACACACACACACACACACACCCCTCTGGGAATGTAAATGTAAAGAACATTACAGTTTAAAAAGTTTTTATTTCATTACCCCTGCTCTGCTGTTCTTGTTGCTCGACTACTGATTTGACTATTTGCTGGCAGATTAATTGCCAGCTTTTATCTGCCAGTGATTAATCAAGTCTATCCTGACTATGTCCCCCAACAAGGGGAAAAATATAACACTGCTTTCATTTCATCTTATATTTCGGGGGGGGGGGGGGAGATCTGGATGTATCTGCACATGAACCAAACTAAGGAGATTATCGCACTGACAAATAAAGCGATTGCTCCCCAATGGGATACAGTCACAATTCAGGTTGCTACCAGAAATTATCGCACGTAATTTACTGCCGCTATCGCTGGGCAGCTGCATCCCAGTCACATCCTGGGTCCCAGGCATGCTTCAGAGGCCACTTTTCCAAGTCATAAAGCTACCAGCTTTGAAAAGTGGCCTCCAAATTGTACCTGGCACCTGAGGTGAAGCCAGGATGCAGCTGCCCGGTGGCAGCAGTGGCGAATTATGTGCAATAATTACTGGTAGCAACCTGATTGTGACTGTATCCTGTTGGGTCGCAGTTACTGTTTGTCAATGTGATAATCTCCTAGGAAAAGGGGGGTTAGTGGAGGCTTGGCTTGGAGAAGTAGTGTTTCATTAGTCCCAAATGCTGTGTGTAATAAACTGAGAGTGGAAATGAAGGTGGCAATGTTGGAAACATTCTGAAGGTAAAATAGGGAAGAGAAGAATCCCAATTGTATTATATAGTATTTTTAAAACAACAAAAACAACAACAATAACAACAACACTATTTTAATGTGAGAAGAGGCTAGTGTGATAAAGTTCTCAAACACACATCTGGGACAGTTCTAAGGACCAGTCTTTTTTTTCCTAAACTAGTTCAACATGAAGTCCCTTCTCTTGGCTTCATAAATATGGATTTTTTTCACCTGAACAAAGGTGATGCAAACATAGCAGGATGCTTCGTCACTATGATGCAATCGTGCAAAGATTATCAGATGACGTCTCATGACATCGCCATAATTCCGTCATTATCCCATGAATAAAGAATAATTCTAGTGCCACTTTTCATTCATAGGAAAGTCCCTTGAACGAAAAGTGGCACTATAATTACTCTTTATTCATAGGATAATGATGGAATTATGGCAACGTCATGTGATGTCATCTGATAATCTTCACGCAATTGCACAATAGTGATGGGAGTATCCTGCTATGCTCCCATCACTTTTGGCCATGTGATAAAGTCCTATGATTGATTGATTTTCTGACTATCCTGCCTTTCTGCCTGTAAAGGAATCAAGCCTGTTGTCACTGTGCATGAAAATTGACATAAGTAAAAATTTTTTAAAATCAATTATAATATTAAAGAGCAATTTGAAAGAGTGGGAGAACCTATCTCATTAAAAGCCAGATACTCAACTAAAACAATTTAATAGCCTTTTAAAGCTTAAGGGGAGAAAGGAGGAGAAAAGTATAGAACACTAACTGTTCAAAGACCCTTCAGCAGCAATGAGTTAATGGCCAAAAGCATATCTAAATGAAAGAGTCTTTGCTTACAAGAAGACAGAGAACAAAGAGAGGACCAGTAGAATATGGGCTTCACTATAGACATATGAAGGTCATGGCTTTTAACAAAACATTAAAAGGAATCAGAGTGTTGACATGATGGCATGAAAGGTTCGAGGTGTGGGAAAGTTAATGCTTTGTGCTGTTGCTAAACACTTAGTTATTCCCCAAAGTGCTAAAAAGCAGCTGTTCAGAGATGATTATATTAACCTTTTATCTTTATGCAGGTTGTTCTTTGTCAAGTGCCATAACAGAATAGATAAACTATGATTTTTATTTTTTATTTTTTTAAAAAAAGAAGTACTAAACTAATAATAGCAAATGCTGAAGCAAAAATGTCATAAAGTGCTGAAATGGAGGAAGAACTCATCCACAGTTCAGAAGGTTGATGCTAATGGAAATATCTGTTAATTAAAAAGAATTACATTTATATCCATTTCACATTTTTTACTAGACCAGTGCTCCAATGTTTCCTACCTTGCTGGACAAAGATCATAGAAACGTTGCCGTCTATCTATCTTTCATGAGGGAAGCAATATCTGGTTTTTATTACCTACCACACAACAATGCCCACACATTTATTATTATTTTTAGTAGAAAACATTGTCTTGAAGCAAAATGGACAGTTTTATATGCATAACAGTGTGAATGTGGGGTTGATAAAGAAACAATATTTTTGCAGAAAATGATTTTTTTGGGCAAACAAACAAAAAAAAGAGAGCAATGACTCTTTTAATCTCACTCAGCAAGCGGGGGGGCTTTTTCCCCCCTCTTATCTATTAAATGATAAAAAAGCACAAAGACTTACACCCTGTTCTTAGAAACCACTAGAGCTGCAAGAGATATAATGTTGAGAGCTTTGCTTGGAAAAAAATTCCTTTAGTAATCAATGGTGTACTGGTAAATTCTGATGTACATTGTTGTTATTGTTTCTGATGTTATTTTTATGTACCAAAATGTTGTTTTCAGCACAGAAAATTCTATTTCTGTTCAAAACAATATTGTTTTCTGCAGTAAACACACACACTCCATGTACATTTTTCACACAGAATGAATCCTGATTTGTGAAGATTCTTGTCCATCCAGGATTCTTCTCATAAGGATTTCCCACATCTGAGAAGCCCATTTTTTAAACCATTGTTTGAATATTTTTAAAATATTTTCCCATCTCTAGTGAATTATCTAAAGGTGTATACACTGCAGAATTAAAGCAATTTGACTCCACTGTCATAATTCTATTTTACAGAATCCCAGGATTTGCAGTTTGGTCCGTCAGAGAGCTCTGGTGCCTCACTAAACTACAAATCCCGGGATTCTCTAGGGTAAAGTCATGGCAGTTAAAGTGGAGTCAAACTGCTTTTATTCAGCAGTGTGGACACACCCACCAAGTTTGGTCCTCAACACTGACTGACCATTTTAGTTTGTTCCTCAGTTATTCAGCAATCTAGTTTTAGTAGTTTTGTTCTACAGTTATAGCTCATAGGGATATTTCTTTGAGTTTAGACTTCCCCAGGAAATAGGGAAAGCAGTCCTTCAAGATTTCAATATCTAACTGCAGAAATTCTTTTCCTCTGGTTTGGTTTGTAACACCTTACCTGGTGAAGAAGCCAGTGAAACTTTGAAAGCTTGCAATGTGTGTATTGTGCATTTTGGTTGGCCACTAAAGGTATCCCTGTTTGGTAGATTTTTGATTGAATCTAGAAATAAAGGGAAATGGTGATTACTGTCCAGACCTAGAATGAAAGGAGAGAGAAACATTTTCAAATGTTTGCATAATATGTTTTTTTAAAGAATGGTAATTCCCTCACCCACAGTCAAACACTGAAACAGTGACTGGGGGCAGGAAAGTTGTTTTTGTGTGCCTTCAAGTCATCATCAACTTATGGTGGCTATAAATTGAACCTTTCAAAGGGTTTTCTTGGCCAAATTTATTCAGAGGATAATGATAAATTCAATTTATTGTCTGTTCAATAGGTCTGATGCCTCACCATACTACAAATTCCAGGATTCCATAGTCTGGAGGCATGACAATTAAAGTGGTGTCAAACTGCAGTGTGATACACTCCTGGTCTCCTAGAGTTTTAGTCCAATGCTTAAACCATTGTACCACTTTGGCTGTCAATAATGTAGGAAAAGGCAGTGTAAATTACTGGTGGTTGTTGTTGTTGGTGGTATTGGTCCTGCTGCTGCTTTTCTGCTGCTGTGGTTTTCTAATGTTCTCATTGAAGCTGCTCTCTGATGATACTGAAGAATTTAAGAATTGAGGCAAAATAGTCAGAACAGTTGTGAAGAATAAAATTGTCAGCTAAGCCCAGTGAAGCACATAGTATAAATAAATGTAAGAGACACTGACATGTTTTATCAATAGACCTAATCTGAGCATTTGAGAAAATGACACAGCAGAAACTGGTGAATTAAAACATATGAAAGAACTGTGTTTCTTCTTTTTTCCTTATTTCACAACTCTTCATTGCTGTTACTATTTCCAACAGTTCTTATTGTAGAACAGCTATACAGATGTAATCACTGTTGAAGAGAAAATCTAGAGGAAAATACTATGGATGACTCAATTCCCCATTTCATTTAGGGTTTTTTTTAAATCTGTCCATTCTGTTTCACATTTTGTTCTTCCTGCCTTTCAGATTTATTCTGGAGAAAAAAAAATAATTTCTGAAATAATGATAATTTATGCCAGTTTCATTTTAGTCCTCCCACACATGCACACTTCATTCCAACACTGCAAAGAAATAGCTGTGTGACATTTAAAGCACGTTTCAAAAAATAATCAGACACGATTGCATAAAACTTGTTTGAAAACCCAGGACACTCCCAATGATTCTGATGAGGTGAATCTTATCATTTCTGTTATCATCAGTGTCCAGAACTTGGAAGGAATTAAGAGTGAGTGGGATAGATATTGATTTGTTTTGTTTAATATCCTTCTGTTCTTTGACTATTACCCTAATGAAAAATATCACCCTAGAATAAGATTACTAATTCCAATTTAATCTAAACATGCAGATTTGATATTGCTATACATTCTCTCTCCCCCCCTTCTCTCTCTATATATATGTATACATTGTTGTTGTTGTTGTGTGACTTTCAAGTCATTTCTGACATGGTGACCCTAAGGTGAACCTAACATGGTGTTTTCTTGGCAAGTTTCTTCAGAAGAGGTTTGCTCTTGCCAACCTCTGAAGCTGAGAGACTGTGACCCGCACTGGGTCACCCAGTGGGTTTCGTGGGTTTCATGGCCAAGCTGGCCAATATATTCAATATATTGAATCTATTTTTCAGCTCTGTATACAACTTAAACTTTTTCTTTCATCAACTCTGTTAAATAGACATACAGGTCTATTTAAGCCATAGTTTGATGTCACGCTTTCAGTGACTATATTTTGGAAAGACCAGAGTTCCTCTGCTGCCACCCTGTTTAAATCATGAATAAAAGTGTTCAGTGACAGCTTAGCCTCCAACTAGCTGTTAAAATGACAATGAGCACTGTAAGCAAAAGACTTTCTTAGAAACAGTTTTCCCCTGGAACCTATTGGCCTTAACCTTAGTTCCAAGGAGACATTGATCATGAAATGAAAAAACACTGTTAGGATCAGCTAAGGGTGGGTTGGGGGGTTGATTCTGCTCTCTCTCATCAACAGCTTGGAAAGTAGGCAATATTTAATCTAAGCTTCCACTAGGAAAGAGGAGAAATTCAAAGACCCCCTTGTACTGCCGGGGTGTCTCATGTGCAGCATATGAAGCTCTCAGACACTAAGGATATTATCGTATGAGCCTCACTGCAACTGTGTTAGTACAGTGTGCCCACATCATATGTGGGTGCACTATTTGTAGCTTTCACTTTACACTAAAAGCTGCACAACATACTGGAAATGGTGTGTGTGCCACCGCATGTACAAGCCCCATTATTTTCAATGGGGCTTGAGCATACACGGAACTTGCGTTACGCGGGGGAAGGGGTCCGGAATGGATCCCCTGCATAAGGCAAGGGCACACTGTAAAAGTTTTGGAGCGTTCATTATCACGTGTCTCTGCAATAGCATGACTGGGATGTTTTTGACATTGATGATCCCTCATGCTCTTTTTCACACTCTTCCTTAAACCTGCCTTCCTGTCCCAGGCCCTACCAAGTGTGCCTTTCAGGGACTTTTTTTTAATCTTAGTTTTAATTCAAATGTGGAGTTATGCTGACATGATTTAAGTAAAAAGAAGAAGAAAAGAGAAGAAATAGGAAAAAGAAAAGAAAATAGCTTGCTTGGTAATAGTAAGGGTGAGGGAGTAGAGGGAGAGAAGACACCACGTGACTAAAAATATTGAAACTGCTTCAGAAGCAACATTTTGCACTTGTGGACTAATGGAAAAGCAGTTGAACCATAGAATCACAGAATCATAGAGTTAGAAAAGACCAAAAGGACCATCCAGTCCAACCCCCTGCCATGCAGGAAATCACAACCAAAGCACTCCCAATAGATGGCCATCCAGCCTCTGTTTAAAGACCTCCAAACAAGGAGACTCCAGCACACTCCGAGGGAGTGTGTTCCACTGTTAAACAGCATTTACTGTCAGGAAGTTCCTCCTAATGTTTAGGTGGAATCTCTTTTCCTGTAGCTTGCATCCATTGTTCCAGGTGCTATTCTGTGGAGCAGCAGAAAACAATCTTACTCCATCCTCAATATGATATCCCTACAAATGCTTCATCAGGGCTAACATCTCACCTCTCAACCTTCTATTCTCCAGGCTAAGCATACCCAGCTCCCAAAGTCGCTCCTCATAGGGCATGGTTTCCGGATCTTTCACTATTTTAGTCATCCTGCTTCGGAAACGCTCCAGCTTCTCAACAACCTTCTTGAATTGTGGTGCTCAGAACTGGATACAGTATTTCAGGTGAGGCCTGACCAAAGCAGAATATAGTGGTACTATTGCTTCCCTTGATCTGGACACTATGTTGATCCAGCCTAGAATTGCAGATGCCAAACTCATGGAATTACAACAGGCATTCCTCAATCTACAATACCCATATGAAGTAAAACAACAACAACAACAACAAATCAACAAGGCAAGACATGACTGAAAAACAAATCAACAAGACAAGAGGGTGTTTTTTTTTACAAGATTTGTTCAGAAGGCATTTGCCACCACCCTCCTCTGAGGCTGAGAGAGTGTGATTTGCCCAAGGTCACCCAGCCATTTATTTGACCCAGCTGGGATTCAAACTCCAGTCTCCTGCAGTCCTTGCCCAACCGTCAAATCATCACACCATGTTAATTTTCAGTGATGTGGGGGTGATTAATTGGGGTAAAGAAATATCCAACAAAACAAAAAAAGTTTCATTTTGTTTTACGTTATCTGATTTTATTTTACCTTTAATCTACTTTATGTTCTCTGCCTGTGAGTGTTTGGATAGAAAACACTTACTGGGGCCAAATATCTACATAAATATATATATATATATATATATATATATATATATATATATATATATATTAAGTAAAAACATAGTGCAAGAGATTTAAAGAAAATAAAGATCTTGGTTTATTAGGGTGAATTTCCTGTTAAGTCTAAGTAATGAGGCTCTTGGGCTGTTTCCCAAATTCATCTGAAGTCAGACAACACAAGGAATATGTTCCTATCTGCTAATAAGTACTAAGGATGCTATCATCCCAAAATGGAAATACCCCAAGGCAGTCTCTCTACTGGATTGGTCTCATCATCTCAGAGATACTGTTGCCATGGAGAAAACCTCTAAATTGTGCTAAGGACTCACAGAGATTAATATGTAACATGGCATCTCCTCCTCCTACATGGACAAATGCAGCACAGAACTGGAAGAAAAAAATGTCTCATCCTTTGAGACATCCTATAGTGATTTGAAGGAGTTCATTTCCAGCAGACCCAAACAAGAAAAACCCAGTGATGACTCCATCCCTAGTCTTATACCCTGTCACTTCTAAGTAGAAGAAAAGGTTCAGAAATGACCCACATTTCTGTGGTATTATCCCTTTCTCTTTCCATGTGTTGGGGTTTGAGTGAATATTTGGAGCAGATTTTTTAAAGAAAATCTTCTTTAGTGAGATATTTAGTCATCTCTGTTAGAGAGCTCTGGTGCAACAAACTACAACTTTTGGAATTCCATAATATTGAGCCACTGGAGAAACAAGCACAAAGGAATATGTGGAAGCATCTACATTGTAGAAATAATGCCGTTTGACACCACTCTAGTTGCCATGGTTCCATTCATCCCTAGGATTTGTACAGTAGTTTTGTGAGATGACAGCATGTTTTGACAGAGAAAGCTAAAGACCATGTAAAATTACAAATCTTAGGATTCCAAAGGATGGAGCTACAACACTTAAAGTAGTCAAACTGCATTATTTCAACAGTGTAGACGCATCCTTGGATGAGAAAAGAGAGAGGCATAAAGTGAGAATATTACATGGTTCAGAGGTAGCCATAAGGGGGTGATGGATGACACAAGCAGGATATTTAGAATATAAGGGGTTTCCCAGCCAACCCCCATAAATTCTCCAACAGTGAAATGACCATTGGTCTCTTTCTCCAACTTGCTATTTTGCCTAGCTCACCTATCTTGTTATCAATAATTCCAAATCAACTTTTTTCAAGCGCTCTTTTTACATTATCCTTGACAAAATGTACTGTTCAGACCACCACTGCAGTCTCTAAAAGTGTGATTGGGGATGCTCATGGATTTCTTTAATTCTGAAATGTAAAGTGAACTGGTTTGATTACGCTTCCTAGGAGATTACTATATGAAGGACAGGACATCATTGTCCCAGCCCTGTCCCTTCCTTCCCACACAATTGCAAGAACAACTTTCAGATGATGTCACTCTTATTTGGACATTATCCCATCTGGAAAGCACAAGTGACAGTGACCATGTGAAAGACTTTCATATGACATCATACAGATCCTGCCATTGTCCTGTCAGCATCCTGTCACTGAAGTGGCATTGTCCAGCATTTTGCATTAATGGGAATATACTTATGTCTGTGTATAAAGCTTCCCATGTTCACTTTTTTTTAGCAGTCCTCTAAGAAGAAAAAATGCAAGGTATGAAGCATCACTAAATGCCCCCATTCTGAAAGCATCTAAGCAGAAACAGCTGGGAGAAAAAAAATTCAACACTTGACAAACCAGTGAAATGGCAAATCAGATGAACACCAAGATGAGGTTGCTTGAGATACCAGTGCTTAATCTGTGATTAATGGCGAATCCTTTAAAGCAAAGTCATTATCATATTTGAACACAATCTTGTATTGTGTGTTTACTTGTAGGCAAGTAAAATAAGCAAACTCATGAGTTGATATTTTGCTACCCAGTAAACTGGAAACAGATAGTCATGTAATTGTTCTGAGCAATTTGGGAGGGTGTTTATGTTTCTGCATGAGTTTATGCTGATCAGATCTTTATGGTGCTTTATTGCTTTTATACATGCCATTTTACATTGCTTTTATAACTGACCACTGTAAGGATTTGAAAGACCTGATCATTTCATGCAGCTCTTCAAAAATTTAGGGCAAGGGACATGATTTTCATCTTTCTGGATCCTATTACATTCTATCCCACCTCCATAACTGTGTTAATATGCTTTATTCCTGAGCATTCATTATCACTTTGTACTATATCCATGAAAGCTCATACAAAAATAAAAACCAATGAGAGGTGAAACAGACCACCCCAAAGGGGCTGCTTGAAGTCACACCTAAGAAAGCTAGATTGGGGCCACAGCAACTGTGGCCCCAATCTGCCTTTTTGCCATCCCCAAAAGAAGTGGCAAATAGCAGCTCCTTTCTGTGATGGCAAAAAGCCAGCTTTTCCACCCTGTTGGGTTACAGGTGCTCTGGTGACGTGCGGTGTCTTAATGCCACACTGCTGGGACTCCTGGAAGCTGGCTCACATGTGGGCAGCCAGGCGGCATGAAGCTGGCTTCTGGGCATCTTGGGGGTTTGTGTCGTCTGCATGCCACACACCCCACAAGCCAGCTGGAAGCAGGCTTTGTTGACCGGTCTGTTTTGTCCTTTAGTCCTAAAAGTGCTGCCACATTTTCCCCTCTACCTTCCTTCCTCTTTTTTAAACTTTAAGAAGAAATAGGCCAAGAACAGAGAGTGGAACTAAACAGGCCAATAAGACATAATCGTGTTAAATGGCCACAGAGTAGAGAATGTCTGTTGAAAGAAATAATGAAAAATGAAGGGAGAGTTGTGGTGAAATATTAGTAATCCTCAAATTCAGTGGCAGATATTAATTTCGCCCACATAAAATTAGAGGTGGCATTTTTGGGATGGCTTTTATATATTTTGACAGGTTCTCTTGAAATCTAGAAAGTAAGCTCTGATTTTGGTCTGGCCCTGGTTAAAGTTTGCCGGAACTTAGAAGTGCTGGTAGAGTTATATTTGGCTGACAACACCAGCAGACCTTATCCAGTTATATTTGGCTGACAACACCAGCAGACCTTATCCAGCCCTGGTACATTTTATTTGTCATAGGCAAAGTTATGATAAAGAGGAGCCCTGGTGGCACAGTGGTTAAATGCCTGTACTGCAGGCACTCACTCACAAATCATAAGTTTGCGAGTTCAGTACCAACGAGAAGGCTAAAGTACAACTCAGGCTTGCATGCCTCCGAGGTTGCTAAAATGAGTACCCAGATTGTTGGGGGCAATAAGCTTACAGTTGTAAACTGCTTAGGGAATGCTTAAGTGCACTGAAAAACAGTATAGAAATGTACTTGCTATTGCTATAATTTAATATTAGTTAAACATTGTTTGCTATAAATACTCAAGACCAGAATCTCTTGTCATTTTTTTTCACATGATGCCAGAAAAGCATCTGGCAAAATTAATTGACTGTTAGTTTTTATGCACCAGAATTTTTTCAAATTCAGAAGTTTTACATTTCTCCTACATGATTACAAATGGGATTCTTTCTAATGTTTATTCCATCTAGAGATCAGAATATGATGGTATGTTCTCTTTGCTAATATTTGCTTGGAGACTTTGGCATGTGAAATAAGGCTACAACATGGAGCCTTATCACACAAGAAAAGAAAGCTGAAACAGAGCTGGATAGTAATGACTTTCTCCTTGTCTCTTCACATGTTCCTGTAGCACTTCAATTCCCCTTCCTGAGGGAGGCAGTCATAAAAGTATACTATTTGCCAAATGGACTTTTACAAAATATATGCTTGTACAACCATCTCCCTCAGAAGAGTTTCAATGGCATGTGGAGAGGCAAGAAGAAAGCTGCTACTCTCTGGCTCCATTTTGGCCTTCTGTTCTCATGAAATGAGGCTCATGGTCTCTTGTCAGGAACAATTTGATTGATATGCTCACGCCAAGCTAACTCTATGGGGCAATCCTGATTTGAAAATTGTGAGACAATCCTTTTTATGAAAGAAATCATCTGATTGGGTGACAGATTTATTTGAGCAATTGATAGTCTCAGATCAGATTTATTTGATGTGTTCAAAATTTCAGTCTACATACTATGTATGTCATAGGAAGGGTCCCATAACTGAGATGTTACAGTGTGGATGGGTTTTTTTCCCTTTGTTGACAGATAATGTATTAGAATTACTTTCAAAAGAGCATTGACTGATTATTATTGTTTTTTAAAATCACTGGGAGGTTGACATAACAAGAGATGCTCCTGAGGATAAATGCAGCCTATGAAAAAGAGTCTGTGAATTCTAAGTGATGGTGAGTTCTAAGTGGCTGAATGGAAGAAGATTCTGTACTGACATAACAAATGAATAGAAACTATGGTATCAATCTTGAATTCTCTTCTGCAGATAGACAAACTCTATCTGCAGAAAGAAATTTCAAATCAGCAGTGGTTTCCCCTGGAGAGAAAGATAAGGGAGGCTATATTCACTAATTCACTCATCTCGTCTGCAACATCCTCTGAGAAAGAGTTGGGATGGGAAGAGATGTAAGGCAAGGAGAAATCAGCCAAAGGTGCTTCCTCCTTTTCCCATGAGGAATATCCCATGAGAACATTATATGAGATAACCCATTGATGGAGCTTTAGTAAAACTCCAAGCCAAAAAATAAAATAAAAATAATAATCATGTTTAACATTGTCTGTAATCATTCTTCTATGGCGGGTAAACTTTTCTTTATAGTGGTTCTTCAGTATCCGCTGAGGTTTGGTTCCAGGACCCTCCATGGATTCCAAAACCTGTAACATTCCAGCCCATTATATAAAATGGCATAGTAAAATGATGTTCCTTATATAAAATGGCAAAGGAGGGTCATTGTCCCAAGCACAAGGCTGAATCAACTGTCCTGCCTTAGTGCATGATGGGATCAGTTTATTCCTTCTTATCTTTTTGTTTTGTCCTATCTTTTCTTCCTGATAAGATCATTAGTAGCCTCTGGTGTGGAGAACTACCACAACTAAAAGAAATAAAAGATCTACTGGACTAGAACCATGGAACTGATCCATCCTCTTGTGGTGGGAAGAATGAGTAAGACATGAGGATTTAAACAATTCATTGAAATCAACTGTTCAAATTCAGTGGTTTGGAATTCATCTACTTTATTTCATTGCAGCAACAACAGTTCGGATTCTGCTAGAGCATTTTTGAATTAATTGATTGCTAGAAATGGAAAAAAGAAGTATGTTTCCTCAAGTACCTGCACTGGATGACATTACTTGATTCCATTTGTTGTTATTTGCAACCAAATTACTAATGCAAGGTATAGAAAATATTCAACAGTTCCTATGTCTTCATCACCTATTTTTAAGTTATATAAATAATCTGTGGTCATTATTTTTATTTTTTGAGTGCTCTACAGATGGTCCCCTTTCCTGGCCAGATCAGGACTGTGGCAACCTCACGCCGCAGCCCCAATATGGCTTCTGGATGGTGCAAAAAGGAGCTGCAAAAAGTGACATGCCATAGACATGGCAGCTTGGCTGTATGGCACCTCTTCAGCACTGCCTCATTTGGATGCAGTGCTGTAGGCACGCCATGATGCTGTGTGCCATCTAGAATGGCGCATGGCATCATGATGCCCTGGGGGCAGAGTCAGGGCATCCATTGTTAGGACACTGCATCCTGACTCCATCCACAGGCCGGCCTTTTGAGCCAGTCTGTATAGGGCCTTAGTAATCAACTGTAACCTTCCCTTCATATTTTCTTATAACATATTGCAATGTTCATATGTTACATTACCTGTTTTACACTTTCCCGCTCATTCAAATTTATACAGTGTTTCTTGCTTAGTAAAGGCTTATGAAATCAATAGCATATAACATAATAAACCAACTTGAATAATAATTAAATTTCATTTTAAAAATAAGAATAAATATGAAGACAGTTGGAAGATATATGAACCTGTTGTAGTTTACAAAAGGCAAAATGAAGTGATGTTGTTACACTGAAATGAAACATGTATTTGGCACATTCTCCGTTTTCAGGGGGAAAACATTTATTGAATTCATTTTTAAAGGATATATAATTTAGAGAATAAAATAGATTAAATATTGTAAGAGAGAATGCAGACAAACATTAATGTGTGCAATAAGTTTAGTAACCTAATTTGTAGTGTTGCAGGCAGATCTGATGAAAATTTCATCTGTTGCTGAAGAAACTGAGCATAGTAGCATGCTCTGAAGGTTATTTCTTTCTTTCACAATAGGGAGAAACAATCATGGATTTTAGCTAATATGCTGTGATATTAGTAATATACTGTGAATATCTTATGTTAGCAGTTTAGATACCACACACAAGAAAAAGGAGATGGCACTGGGAGAGGCGATTAAGTCCACAGATGCTGGCTGCTGTTCTCTTCCTACAAGACCAAAACAGTGGAGTTGGGATGGAAGAAGAGCCTTTTTGTCAGTTACTGGTCCAAAGCATAATGGGGCTGTGTCTGTCTGTTCTTCTTTCCTCCTGAGGCCATAGCAATGGCAGTTGAGGTGAATCCTTTAGTGTTATAAACCATAGATGGTGCTACAGGTAGATTTAAATTAGCAAGTACTCATCATGTGTATTTGTACTCAACAACAAGTAGTAGAATGTGTTGTAAAAATGGGGTGTGCTCTAAGCTCCAGTGTCCTGAACAAAAAGATAAGGTGTAAACTTCTCATTGGATAACTGATATACTGCATGGACATCATGAGAGAATAAAAGAGTTAAGTTAGAGCCATATAATTAGGCTGCTATTCAGCATGCCTCCACCATGAGATAAGAAAGTTACATGTAGCTTTCCCAAGAAAATTTTTTCATAGGCTGCATTCCCACTGTTATGTAAAGCGAATTGCTGATTGGGTTATATGACCATCATTCCCATTTGAATTTGGTTCTGATCCTGCTGTGATTTGTTTCAACCACGATGAAGCAAGGCGCATATATATATATATATATATATATATATATATATATATATGCTCTTCCCTGATACTAGTTCTTAGGTGGTTCTTTTGAAAAGAATTGATTCTGAAATGCGTTCAACCAGTAGGAATGATGGATCTGGATCACATCATTCTGAAGGGGAGGGACTAATGGCAGAGGGGAGTTTACCATTCCTCCTCAGTTTTTGGTAGAGCCGCCACCACCATACCCCCTCAGCCCTGCCTTTGTGCTTCTGTGTGACCTATGGGCACATGATTTTTTTAAAAAAAAATGATAGAAGGTTCAATTCATTCGTTTTGCAACTATTTGCAATTATCCAGGTGATCCAACAGCAGCTCATAGTAAGGCACATTGTTGCAAAACTAGTGAATCAAATCTTCTATCAATATATACTGTATACATTTCCCAAGCTGGGCTGCCCAGGTTGTCGCTTACGTCACTGATGACACACAGATGACTGACATTCAATTTGAAGTGGCACAAACTAGTGGGGATGACAATCATGCCAAAAAAAGAAGCGATTACAAGGGGATAATGAAGAGATCCGCTTTCAGAGTGGGAATGGTGGACCTTTGGGAAACGATTTACCAACATGGAGCAAAGGCGAATACCAAACCGGGAATGAGCCCATAAGCACTGGCATTCTGCCCTACATGCTGATACTCATAAGGTTAGGACATATATATGCTAATATGTAATTAATGCAATTAAGACTTGCCTAAGATTTGCCTGTCCCTGTGCTGCCTAGAAACCTATTAAGAGTTGTGATAAACTCATTTATTTGTGTCTGTTCTTGTTATTGTGTGGTGATTATCAAATGTGGATTAGAGAATTATTAGTGAGACTGCAATTTGAAACTGTCAACAAGGAAAGAAGGAGGAAGAAAAATAGACACCGAATAAAGTCACTCTTGAGACTAGGCTCCTCTTCAGACCAGCCATTAAGGCTGGCCTGGGGGAAGAGTTGAGGCGTCATGTCCACATGATGCATGCACTGACTCAACCTCAGGGTGCCATGATGCTGCGTGCTGCTCCACATAGTGTGTGGCATCATGGTGATCCTCCATACAACTTAGCACTGAAAGAGCACTGCCAAGCCACAGCAGGGTAGCTATGGTGCCCTTTGCAGTTTGCAAAAAGGAGCAGCTTTTTGCAGCTCCTTTTTGTCCCCTGCAAAGGCTGGATCAGGGCCGTGGCATGTGGTTGCTGCAGTCCCAATCTGGCTAGGAAATGGGGCAGAATCACGCCACCCCTTTGGGGTGGTCTGCCAAGCCCCTAAATCTAATTGATAGTTCATACTTGAGTAAATCCATTGAAATAATGGAACTTACATTAGTGTGGACTTACTAAGTTCCCATCAACAGAACTCGGAATTAGCTGACAAATGGCAAGGATTCTCAATATCTCAATCTAAGAGATAGGAATGGGGAAACCATGCCTGTTCGATGAAACAGAACCTACATACATTCTCCATAACTCAGGCATTCTTTGAAAATTCAGAAGGAACTGAAGAGGTCTGTGCAGTTGGAACTCATAGAAACATATGATGCCAAAATTCTCTTGCTATTTCATTTACCCAACGAGACTGACTTTTTCTGTTAGCTTCCAGCCTCTGGAATATATTTAGGAGGGGAAAATGACATATAAAACTACAGGACTGTGGATATTTGAAATAGAATTGAAGTGGTGTGCTATTATACCACAAAACATACTATCTATTGTCAAATGAAATATATATGTGCAATATTCTGAGACAAAACTTTCAAATGAGACAAAAATATTTAAAATGCATATTCCTGTGATAGTATTGTCATTGAAATATGTTTTGAATATTGGAAACAGCACTACATATAGATGTCTTCAATTACCAGTTATTTTTATAACCTCCTGGAACACAGCAACAGAGGAAAAATTTAATAGAACTAGACTTCCTTGGATGTTAGTACACTCATATAGGTCTAAGTTTGTTCATGCCTCAGAGAATGTGATGCAAGGCCTTCTTATTCTAAATTCTGAAAACTGAAAAGAATCCTTTCAAAAAAGAAAGAAATCATGGGCTTTAGCATAAAAGCCTTCTGTACTTGCTTTATATAAAAAAAGCAGTGCATGACAGGAAAACCAGTGTGGCATAGTGGTTTGAGTGTTGGACTATGGTCTGGAGACCAGGGTTTAATTCCCTGCTTGGTCATTAAATCCACTGGGCAAATTCCATGCTGTCCCCCTCAGGGGAAGGGGAAGGCAAAACCTACTCTGAACAAATTTTGCCAAGAAAATCACATGATTAGGGTAATCATAAGTTGGAAACCATGGGAAGGCACACAACAACAACAACAACAACAACAACAACATTACATGAAAACATAGGTGTAGAGAACAAAAAACACTGGAAAGAACATATTCACAGCAGAGGAATTAATAATAAATAAAAATAATAAAAGCTTTATTTTTGCCCCGCTTCTCTGTCAGAAAGACAATCGAGATGGCTTACACTTAAAAAGAAGGCATACAATATCCAATATACCAATTATTCCCTTCCTCCTTCCCTCCCCTAAAACATCAATTAAACACATTAAGCATCAAAACAATACATAAAAATAATCAGAGACGGCAAATGGGGCTACAGAGTATTCAGTGAGATGGAGGATTCAATTGGTGGCCGGGTTTGCAATTCAGGAAAATCAAAGGCCTGCCAGAAGAGATCTGTCTCGATAGCCTTTTTAAAACTGTCCAAGTTGGTAATATGATGGATCTCCTCTGGCAGGCCATTCCATAATCTGAGAACGATTGAAGAAAAGATCCTCTGGGAAGTTGCAGTCAACTTGGTCTTTATAGGTTGCAGTAGATGCTTCCCAGAGGACCTGAATGTGCAGGGTGGATTATACGGAAGGAGCTGATCTCGTAAATCAGTGGTTCCCAACTTTTCTCTGGCTGCAACCCCCTTGCAGCCAGAAGCCCCGTGCCTTCTTCTGGCTGGCGACCTCCCTGGTTGGCTGAGAGGCTGGGAAGTGGTGGGACTTCTGGCCATGGCTGTGCCATGTGGGGCTTCAGCCCTGCATGATCAAGGCAGTGGCAGCAGCAGGCCAGAGGAGGCCTTGCCACCCTAGAGGAGGAGGTGGAGGAGGAACAGGAGGAGGAGAAAGGTTGGATGAGGAGGTAGGCTGGAGGAGGAGGAGGAGGAGCCCAATCAGGTGACCCTTGTGAAAGAGTCGTTCATAGTAATTAATTAAGCAAAAAATAAAAATAAAAATAAAGACCTGCCAGAGGTGTACATTATAAGATTATTAATTATAGGTAAGACAGTGCCCCCCCCCTCGTGAATAAGGGAAAATCTGTGTATGCTCGCATCCCACTAGAAACAATGGGGGTACGTGTATGCAGCGGCATGTCAGAGCAGCGGAGTGGCGGAGTGGCAGCGCACATGCACGTACCATTGTTTTTCTCACCACACGGCTTCCACTTATGCTGGAAGCCGTGTATAGTGTGCCCACATATGGTGTGAGTGCACTGTACTTATATTAAAATCTAAGTAGTAAAATATAAAACCAAAAATATTAATTATTTCATCTGTTTTTGAAAATGACTAAATTCTTTCCTTTAGTTCCTTGTACCAGTCACTCCCACAATTCAACTTTTCTCATTTTAAAACCCAAACAATGACTCTGATGTTCTAATCATAATATTTTCATACCTGTACATGGGTGAGTGTATGTGGGCACAACCTCAGTGAGTGCCAAAATGCTACTAATGCAGATGTTCTCTTTAAAAAAAAACCATGAACAGACTTAGGGACTTTTGTCAAGAACAAGAATAGAGGGCTTCTGAGATTTTTTTAAATGAATATCTAGATCAAAAATATCATAATTAGGAAAAGATAATTCAGTATCTCAACTGCATAAATTAATTATCCAGGAATATAGTCTGCCCCTTATTTTCAAGACCTTTGCTGTGGATGGGGGTGATTTCAATTTACTTCTGAGATTTTCTGTATACTGCCTCTGAAATAGAATAGCTTGGGACTTCTCCCCTGCATCTTCTCTTGTCATTGAGGTAACCAGCCACACTCACTCCATTCTCTGCCAGAGTTTGGAAGATTACTTGTAAGAGAAATGAATGTAATGATATGCTAAAGCCATCCATAACTGAGCCTGGAAGTGGGTCACAGCACATCAGCCTAACACAACTCAATTATGGATGGCTCCTGCTGAGCATATTCAGAACTGAACTTATTAAATCCAAAGGATAGCTTCCCCCTCCCTGGCTGAACACTTCATTTTTATTTATTTATTTTTTAAAGAAAAACTAGAAACACCTTATACTATTACTAGGGCATAGCACATCTTAGATCTTCTTTCTGGTGTAATACAGCAAACTGCTTTCTGAGAAACAGAGACCCCTTTTACACTACACCAGGGGTAGGCAACCTTTTTGAGCCGGGGGCCAGGTTGCTGTCCCTCAGACAACTCGGGGCCGAAGCCAAAAAAATGAATAATTAAATAATTTTCAGGAAATTTAAATAAATAAATAAATAAACAATTCCTACATACACTGCACACATCATATTTTGAAATAAAAAAACAAAATGGGAACATATACAATATCTAAATGAAGAACAAGAACAAGTAAAGTTAAATAAACAAACTTAATTCTGTATTAAATACCAATGTTTAATGGGAACTGTGGGCCTGCTTCTGGCTAATCAGGGTTGCCCTAAGTTGGGAAAGACTTGAAAGCACACAAAAATATAGGCAAGTCACACTCTCTCAGCCTCAGGAGAAGACAATGGCAAAGGCAAAAAAATCCCCTCTGAGGTCCAAAACATGAAGCAGAAATAATCCAGTTTGAGAGCGCTTTAACTGCCCTGGCTCAATGCTAGGGAATTCTGGGAACTGTAGTTTCGTGAGACATTTAGCCTCTGTCAAAAAGCTGTGGTGCCACAATAAACTACAATTGCCAGGATTTCTTGGCACTAAGCTAATGCAGTTAAAGTGGCCTCAAAGTGGATTATTTCTGCAAAGTGTGTTTTGGGCCTGAAAGAGCCGTCAGAGGCCGGGAAAGAGGGGGTGGGGGACACCAGCAATGGAGGCCTCCTTCTCTTTCCCGGAAAAAAAGTGGCAGGGGCGGCAATTGGCGGCAGGACCAGGCTGGGGGCAGTCCTGCCGGCTCGCCGGGCTGGATCCAGCCCGCGGGCCATAGATTGCCGACCCTTGCACTACACAATTATACCACTATACTTCCACTTAAACTGTCATGGCTGCATCCTATGGAATACTGTGGGATTTGAAATTTGAGGATGCACTAAAGCTCTCTGACTGAGAATGGCAAATATTCCTTGTCAAATGCAAACCCTCAGATTCCATATGGTACTGCTATGGCAGTTAAGGTGGAAGGGTAGAACTATTGTGAAGTTGAAGGCTTTCGTGGTTGGGATCCATAGTTTTTTTGTGGGTTTTTCGGGCTATGTGGCCATGTTCTAGAAGAGTTTATTCCTGACATTTCACCCAGCATCTGTGGCTGGCATCTTCAGAGAATGCTGGCATGGAAGAGAGCTTCCATATATACTCTGTGACCCTGGGTAGGGAGAAGTGATCTCCATGTTAATCTGTGTGTTGTTCTGTTGTTGATGGCAAGGCTTCAGGGTGGGAGGATATGCAAAGATGATTAGCCTCCCCTCCATCCACCATCATCCAGAGGGAGATAAGGCAAGCCAGCTCCATCAGGCCTTGCCTAAAAGAAGAGCCCCCCTTCATCCACCATCATAGAGGGAGAAAACGGCAAGCCATCCGGCCTGGATGGAATGAAAAGGCAGGCCCATCTCCATCGGGCCTAACCTGAAGAAGAAGCAGAGCCCTCCCTCCAGTCCATCTATCTTGGTCCAGGCCTCAGAGGTAGAGAAGAACTTCTGGACCTGATCCCCTTCCCCACCACCATCCCTTTTTCCTTTTGTGTCATGTCTTTTTAGATTGTAAGCCTGAGGGCAGGGAACCATCTAATGAAAAAGATTGTATGTACAGCACTGTGTACATTTACAGCGCTATAAAAATAAAGCATAATAATAATAATAATAATAGCGTCTGATTAATTAGTGGTCATCATCTGCTGGGAAAGCCCCTGACTCTCGGTGGTTTCTCGTTTACATTTGCTGAGTTCTGATTTTGCTATTTTTCAGGACTGGTAGCCAAACTTGTTCACTTTAAGGGTTTCTTTTTTCCTGTTGAAGTTCTCCAGGTTTTTGTGGATTTCAATGGCTTCCCTGTGCATTCTGACCTGATAGTTGTTAGCATGGTCCAGAATTTTGGTGTTTTCAAACAGCATTTTATGCTCAGGATGGTTTATAACGTGTTCTGCTACTACTGATTTTTCCAGCTGACCCAGTCTGCAATGTCTCTAATGTTCCTTGATTCATGTTTGAACACTGCATTTGGTGTTCCCTATGTAGACTTGTCTCCAGGTGCATGTATGCAGTAAACTCCTGAAGCTTTGAGAGGGCGTTTCCTGTCCTTTGCTGAGCATATTTGCTGGATTTTCTTGGTCGGTTTGTAAATCATTTGGAAGTTGTGTTTCCTCACCAGTTTCCCTATTTTATCTGCCTGGGTGGTTGTTTGTCTTCCCTCCTCTGGGTTTTTCTGGGTCTGGAAGCCCTTATGATGTCTGAGCTGGAATAACCATTAGCCTGTAGAGCCTGGTCTAGGTACTTCAATTCATCTCCCAAGAAGTGGGATTCACAGATCCATGTTAGAGTTCTTGTGCATGTATCTGTCTCTGTGTGTAGGTTTTCTGTATACTGTGTGGCCCAAATGTTGGTTCGGTTTGTGGATGACTAGAACATCCAAGAATGGCAGTGTTCCTTCCTTTTCTTTTTTTTATTGTGAATTGGATGTTTAGGTGGATGTTGTTTAAATGGTTCAGAAACACAGTCAGATTTTCATCTCCATGGCTCCAAATGGTGAAAATGTCATCCACGTATCGGAACCATGTTGTGGGCTTTTTTGGTGCTGTTTCCAGGGCTTGCATTTGAAAGTGTTCCATGTAGCACTATTATTTTGCAGTGTGAAAGGGCCAGTTGTAAAAATAGAGCAATCAGATGGTAAATCCAAGCCTAGCAAGGTCTGGGGAGTGGCGACAGACAATACCTGTCAAACTGCTATAAGTCAGTTATCATTAGTGCCCTATCCAGTCAATTTTAAATCAGAGGGCTTTTTAATTTGCACATTATTATGAATGAATCTTAATGGTTTTATGGTATTGTTTTGTTTTGTTTTTACTGTTGGTTTTATGTGTTTTTAATTATGTTGTGTATTCTATTGTGCCGTACCCTGTCTTGAGCCTTGAGGAAGAGCAGGAAAAAACAAAAGAAAGAAAGAAAGAAAGAAAGAATAATGGTGGAATGTCATTTATCCAACAACACAAATATATGACAATGACAGTGACCTCATAACAAAAAATAAAATGTCTGTGTATACATACACACACAAACAATAATGAAAAAGCAAATCAAAACACTCTTATCTCAGGTATGGATGGAGTAACTGAGGTGGAGGGGATTAACAAACAGAATTAAAAATATATATAAAATGAGAAAAATGTTTTGGCTTCCTGTGGGTTGAGACTGGGTGTATTTATACTGTAGAAATAAAGCATTAAATGTTATAGTTCCTATGGAATCCTGGGATGTGTACTTTTATGAGTTTTTTTAGTTTTCTCTGCCAAAAGAGTGCTGGTGTTTCATAAAACTACAAATCTCTGGATTCTGTAGGATAGATCCATGGCAGTTAATATGACGTCAAATTGCATTTTTCTACAGATGCATCCTATGTGGTGTTAGGGTCTTAACTTTGTGAATCCAGAAATTCTACTTTGTCTGGAATGCTTGAAGGGGATGGCACCTAAATACCAAACAGGGAAAATGAGGGAGCTTGTGATATTGGGAGCTGAAATACCTAATTGCCTGTTGCTCCAGCTTCCTGCTTACGACGGCAGACTTGAATATGAATTATTACATAGAACACGCCAAATTGCCCATCTCCCTGCTGCGGATTGTTTTGACTGTTCTGATTGTTTTAATGGTATTTTATTATGGTATTGTATTGGGAGGGAGGTAATAACGGGATATATTTTTATGATATATTTTATATTGTATTTTATTGCTGTTGTAAGCCGCCTCGATCCTGTGGAAGAGGCAGGATAAAAATAAATAACAATAATTGTTGTTGTTGTTGTTGTTCCTCAAGCATTCATCAGGTCTGTGGTTGTTTCTCCCATGTACTGCAGATGGCATCCTCTGTGTTTGCATTCTGTCACATAAATAAGATTGCAAGACTGGCAGATGATTTGCTCTGAGTACAGGTGATACTGTGCTTTGACTCACAAGAGTGTGATCCTGGATTGCTGACCAGTGTTTTTAGAACATCAGTCTCTGTAGATTTGGTAGCAGGTGGAAAGCTTTAACAAGAGACTGGCTGATGTCTCTAGCAAAATGTTCAGAATTTATTAGCAATGGGTAGCTTTTCCTAACTTAGCTAGGAGATGTTGGATGGAAATCAACCACAAATGAAATGTGCTGTTACTTGACTCCTGTCTTTTGTGGAGATTTTCTCTCAAAATGATGGCTGCTCTTCTGATGTTGCCATCAATTATATGAAGATGTCCCCTTTAAAACAGATGTTGCTTGAGTCCCTTAGTCCTTTACAGTAATTTTATTCAGTGTTACAGATACATATGCATGGACAACAACTTCTATGGAAGGCATTTTACATTTTGGAGATTCCAGAGCACAGCTTCTGCTAGGAAGACTAAGGGAAGTATCCAGGTAACCTATGAAGCATGTGTACAGACAGCCCTTTCTAAAAGGGCACTCACCAGGCCTGGCCCTGATACACGCTCCATAAATGTACCAGAGGTAGCTGTCAGGGTGGTGCATGTAGACAGGCAGTGAAACTGAACCACGGTTTAAAATGCTCCTTTCTTACAACATCCATTAAATCTAATGGCTCCTTTAGATTGTGTTAAAACAATACTGGATTCTTGTAAAAGAGTACACATTCTGTTGGATTCTGTGCTTGTCCCATATTGTTCATACAGCTATTTTTCAAGGATCCAAAATAAAATATCAACCCCTTTTGCCTAATTGTAGATTGCTATATAAAAGGCTGCATCCACACTGTAGATATAAACCAGGTTGACGCCATTTTAACTGCTGGACTCCATCCTATGGAATCCTGGGGTTTGTAATTTGTTGTGGTACCACAGGTCTCTGACAGAGAAAGCTAAATGTCTCACAAAACTATAATTCCCATAATTCCGTAGCATTGAGCCATGGCAGTTTAAGTGGTGTCAGTCTGAATTATTTCTGTAGTGCAGAAGCAGCTTAAATGATGTTTGTTTGTTTTTCTCTATGAAAAGGAAAACTCTATTTCTCTCTCCCTCTTCATGCCTCGTTCCAGCAGATGCACGCATAACTTGTTTGCTCAAGTCCACTATGATTTCTAAAAGTATTGCATATATACCACGTTTGCCTCTGGACACCATGGTATATATGCAATACTTTAAACATCTTTGCCAGCATCCATCCCTATGATTTAAAAATGTACTATCCAAAAGCATTCTAGCCAGGGATGGATTTATGGGTCAGAAAGCAGTCAGCATCTCAGTCTAGTGAGAAAGAGAAGAAACTGATTATCTGCATTTTAGACTATCCCATGGGAGATGTGGGAAGGAAGGCAGGAAACTGATCACTCAAGTCACTGTTTGCAGGCTTGGCCTTTTTACAAAAGTTAGAATAGCCTTTCTGACAGCAAGGCATCTGTGTTAAGAATCAACAATTGTGAAATGTCTTCCCCTTGGATCTAAACGATGTCAGTGTCAACACAGTTTCAATGCTAAAATGGTGCTCTTATACTCTCCAACATCTCACAAAAGAAAACAGGGACACATATGGCCAAGCAACATATAAATGTGATCAATAACACAAATGTTATTGATGAAGAAGAACACACAAACTAGGAAAGACTACAGCAGTTTGCTTTTGCCTAGGCCTACTAGGGAGGGCAAGATTCCACCCCTCCTCTCTTTTTCTTTCACTGAGTTAACTGAATGCAAATTATTTTTGCACTTTGAACCCAGTTTGAAGCAATGGAAGTAACCCAGGGACAAAGGGGGAAAATGGGAGAAGGAGAGAGAAAAAGAGGCATTTTAAAAAAACAGCCCAAAAGTGGCATGACAGAGGATTAAATGGGACTGTCCCTGACAAATCAGGACAGTTGGAGGGAATAGGCTCTTTAACAAAGTTGCCTGGTTCTAAGGATTTTGAATATGGGAGAAGAGGAAGAAAAGGAAAGAAGTAATAAGAAGAACTGAAAACTTTAAAGAACTGTTAGAATTTTTCCCTTTCTGCTTCTTTGTTTCTTTTGTTTCTCCCTTCAGGCATTGGAGAAGGGAGAACTAATCTGTTCCATCCACAATTCATTTCCCATGTAACATTACCATAAAAACCCACAGTGATTTTAAAGAACTCCATGACTTTATCACTTCCCCCAATATTGATATAATATTACCAGATCATAGGGATGCCTGCAGTCGCAATACAAAATCAACTCCAGCCTACTCACAGCAAATTAAAATGAAATGCCTGAGCAGTTATATAATGCACAAAATATTATATAACCTAACAATGAGTGTGCACATTATATAATGTTTTAGTTGTATAAATGGCCCTTCAGCAAGCTATGTTTGTTCAAGGAAGACACTTAGGCATCTAGCTTAAACATATGCTCTAAGCACCTCTGGCTTCAGTGGCATGCCATTGGTTACTTTTAGTGAAATGTAGTGTAAAAGTAATGAAACGGCTTTTGCTCAGGAAGCTTTTGCTCTAACATGACTTGAAATCTGACTTCGTTGGAAAATGAAGGGTATAGCTGACCAGAGATCAGCTTTCCTTCAGTTAGGCCTCAAATACACAAACAGTGTTTGATAGTAGATATAACAGTATTGGTATTAACTCTGGAAATCACCTTCTAGAGCTAATCTGACACCCAAGGTCCATTCTCCAAAGGAACCAGCATCTCTTTTTCAGGTTCCTAATAGAATAAAGCAAAACATTACTGAAAAGTAGTATACTTCTCCATCTCTATAAAGAAACAATATTACGAAGAAGGAAAAGGGAATCCCATCCATCGTGTAAACATACAGTACCTCTCATTATTGTGAGTACACTATGGTCTGATCTTATATACAGTGCGCCCGCATCATAAAAGGTAATGGTGCACGCATCCACGGCACACGCACCATAATGTGCCATGTGCACAAGCCCCATTGTTTTAAATGGGGCTTGAGCATCCGTGGAATTTCCCTTATGTGAGGGGGTTCAGAACGGATCCCTCGCATAAGGGAATGGTGTCCTGTATTTGGAATATATCCACTGTTCTATAGATAGAAGGGAGTTCAGAAAAGTAGCCTTCCCCACCCCTCCTTTGCCCTGTAACACTTTAAATGCAATTTTTCAAACACAGTCCCACATAGAGCATATGAAAGTAATCCAAACAGGATGTTGCCTTCTCCAAAATATTTTTACTTATTTACTACATTAAATGTGGGCAGAGCATGACATCCACATGTAGATGTAAAAGAGGGTCACAAGGGCAAAAAGCTTGAGAACCACTGATCTAAAGGTTGAAATTGAAATCATGAGAAAAGTGGAAGCTGGTGAAAGAAAGTTTGTTCTAGCTGCATTTTAAAAGACACTTCCAAGGGGCCTCTCAAAGGTTCAAAATATTAGCTTATCTGATATTGTTTTGTTTTACATATATTGATAGTTAGTTTGGGATAAAGAGTTTAGAGAAACCTGTTAATCTGATCTTTGTTATAGTGTAAGGACCTATCTCTATTCTTTCCCTGTGGTTACTGTTGTCAGGGATGATGGGAGTTGTAGCTCTTCACCTCTGGCTCGAACTCACCACCTTGTTACGCACCGCGCTGACCAGTTTTGGCCAGTGGTTAAAGCTTTGCTCAAAAGCAGCAGAGTTACAGAGAATAGGCTGAAGACCCTGACAAACTCTCCAAGCCTTCTCACTCTTGCTTCCACAGAAGTCTTCACCCTTCTTCAGGATCCAGCTGGCTCTTGTAGCTTCACCCAAGACACCAGACAACTCAGTAGTCTTATATAAAAGATCTACTTTATTCTACTATATACAGCTCCAAAACTATCCAATACAACTCCTCACTACTATCCACTACTACTCACTACTACCCACAAAATACATTGGGATTCATAGCCATTATTATAGTCATTGCAAGATACCACCCACTGTTGTCTGTTTCCACCCAGTAGGCGTGTACACCACTCTCATTGGTTCTCTTGGTTCAACCCACAATTAATGATTTCATCATCTCAGCCTTGTCCACTTAACAATTCTCAGGTGTGTCCAATTATTCACTTTGCATTTCTGTCCTTGGCATTTAGGACTTGTTAATTGCATTACCTTTTACACCTGTGTGGCTTCTTATTTGCTTTAGCTGAGTCATCTTGACTCTCACATACATGTTTTATTTCATTCACTGTATATCCCATGTTGCTTTTTCCTTAACAACTGTTTCTGGTATCAAATTTTCTGTTAAAGAAGTAATGATCCGATAAACATCTACTTCATTAACTGAGGCATGCTTGTAGTACTTAGTCTAAACTATGCACTGTTTCTTCTGCACTTAATTCAATAGCTTCAAACTATATCACAATGGGCTGGATAACCCTTGATTTAATTCTGTTGTAAGGGATGCCTAGCTAAGAAACTGGTTAATCTAGAAGTTTTGGCAGTTAAATATGTGGATATTTATTAATTCAACACTTGTTACTGTAGGACAGATTTGTATTTCTGCCATTAGTTTCATTGTTAACAAGAGTGTCATGCTCATTTCATATTCTTCTTCTTCACCTAGAAATATATACACTGGGTACTACACTCTAAAGTGAGCTGCAATTAGCAAAGAAGGTTCCTTCTATAGTTATTATTAATGGTACTTTGTCAGTTTGGGAAGGCAATGCTTGTGGTGCTCAACAAGGGTCATTCTTAGGTCCAGTCTTATTTAAGAGGATGGGCTATTTCCATCGGATCTTAAATTGGCCATTGTAAAACCGATCCTAAAAAAGCCCTCCCTCGACCCCCTGGTTCATAATAATTATCAGCCTGTTTCGCTGCTACCATTTTTGGGAAAGGTGATCGAGAGAGCGGTTGCGATCCAACTTCAGGCGGTCTTGGATGAAACGGATTATCTGGACCCATTTCAAACTGGCTTCCGGGCGGGTTACGGGGTTGAGACGGCCATGGTCGCCCTGGTCGATGATCTCCGTCTGAGCATCGACAGGGGAAGCGTGTCCCTGTTGGTGCTCTTGGACATCTCAGCAGCTTTCGATACCATAGACCATGGTATCCTTCTGGGACGCCTGGCAGAGGTGGGAATCGGGGGCACTGCGCTCCAGTGGTTCTGGTCCTACCTCTCCGGGAGGTCCCAGATGGTGCAGCTGGGAGACATGTGCTCCAACGAGAGGCCCCTAAAAACCGGGGTCCCTCAAGGAGCCATTCTGTCTCCCATGCTATTTAACATTTACATGAAACCGCTGGGAGAGATCATCCGGAGACATGGGGCGCGGGGTTATCAGTACGCTGATGACACCCAAATCATTTTCTCTATGTCTCCGACTGATGCAGTGACTGGGGATGGCGTCTCTCCTCTCGTGGCCTGTCTGGAGTCAGTAATGGGCTGGATGAGGGAAAACCGACTCAAATTGAATCCAGAGAAAACGGAGGTACTAGTGATAGGTTCTCCTGGTCCAGGAATGGTGGTGGTTCCATCTGTCCTGAACGGGGTCACGCTCCCTGTGAAGGACTCCGTGCGCAGTCTGGGGGTGCTTCTTGACTCGTCGCTTCACCTGACTGCTCAGGTGAATGCGACGGTCAAGAGCACCTGTTATCAGCTTCGGTTGATTCGCCAGCTGCGCCCATACCTGGCCCAGAGGGACCTAGAAACTGTTGTACATGCTCTGGTAACTTCGAGACTGGATTTCTGCAATGTACTCTACATGGGGCAACCCTTATACCAAACTCGGAAGCTGCAGATGGTGCAGAATATGGCAGCCCGGCTGGTCACTGGCGCTCCCAGGGCCAGCCATATAACACCGGTTCTAAAAGATCTCCATTGGCTGCCCATTCGCTTCCGAGCTCAATATAAGGTGTTGGTAATTACCTATAAAGCCCTAAATGGCTTGGGCCCAGGATACCTAAAGGACCGCCTCTCCCCGTACATTCCGCCTCACACCCTCAGAACGTCTGGGCAGCAGCTACTGAAGGTGCCTGGGGCTAGGTTAGCCTCCACCACTCGGAGGACATTTTCCATAGCTGCCCCAGCCCTTTGGAACGCGCTGCCCACAGAGCTCCGCTCGTCTACTACCCTGGCCCAATTTAGGAAGGATCTTAAAACCTTCCT
>NC_056522.1:130412086-130436484 GCF_019175285.1 Sceloporus undulatus | reverse complement strand
ATTCCAACAGGCATTCCCCGAATAAATATCCTGTGGGCCTCCCTCCTCTTCCGTGGCCAAGAGGTTGGGCTATGGGGCTTTTTTGCTTGTTTATTTGATTTAATCTGTGTATTTTAAATTGGCTGTCAATAGTGTTTTAATCTGTTGTAAGCCGCCCTGATCGTAGGAAGGGCGGCATATAAATAAAAATATTATTATTATTATTATTATTATTATTATTATTATTATTATTATTATTATTATTAATTTATTAATGACTTGACTAACTCAGTGGAAAAATGCAAATCAGATTTTTTTTTTTTTTGGATGACCCAACTTGGGATGAACTTCAAACAATACAGTTGGTCAGGTCAGAAATAATTTAAAAAGTCGATAGGTCAAAGCAGAAAGACGAAGATCAAATACAAAGTTCTTTATTTCACAAAGAACTGTGAAATATATAACTGTCCTATGAACTTCTGTTGAAAATGTGAGATACAGTAAATGGGTTGAACTATGGACTGTAACTTTAGTAATTTATATTTTTGAAAAACAATTTTCTAAGGTAATTAAAATTAACTTTCTCTGAGTGTATGCAAGTATGCATGCTACCATTAATATCTAAGACATGGCATCTCTTGCTGGTTAGGTTTTATTGGCAACACCTCCCTGAAGCACTGGATATAAGATCATCTGGTCTTTGGCAATTATTACCCCAGTATCTTAAATGTGTGTGGAAGACAACCTGTAATCAACAAATGATCAGCCATTTAACTAGTCAGTGAAGCTACAGAAGTCTGATAGGAGTGTTTTACTCTCATGTAAAAGAATTAGCTAGGCCTCTCTCCACCATTGCCTCACTGTCTCAATGGGCTTTACATTGCCCTCTAAACCATTTCTCTCTATTCTGTATTGTGAAGAGAGCTGCAATGAACAGTAAGTTGGATTTAGGTTTGTATAATAAAGATGTAAGGCTGAATGAAACCAGGGAGTAACAGCAAATATGACAGCAAAGTAAATCCTAAAAATCCTGCCTTCTGGCAATCAATTTAGGAAAGGAAACCAAAAGTCTAAATTGGGTCCATGGACAGCTATCTAGTCCTACCTTGTCTGGTGAGTGGCCTTCAAGAATTGTAGCTTGTCAGGGAAGAAAGAGATTAAAGATGAATGGACATGCTTGCCATTGTCTTCATTCTGACAGCACAAAGCTAGGTAAGCTGCCAGCATTGTTCTCTATCCCTTTAAAGCATCTATAACAGTGCCTAGAGAAGTTCCTTTTTTCACTACAAGCTCCAAGAATTCCCCAGCCAACAGGGCAGGGCCACTGGGGAAATTCTGGGGTCTGTAGTCCACATGCAATATTTCCGGGCTCTAGGGATTAGCAGTTCTCTTGGGAACTAGAAGAAACGAGAAGCAGCATAATCAGATATCATTTGAAATGCATTTTTGTACAATTGTGTATTCAGTTTTAGAAATCCAGTGAATGTAATGTGATCTATCATTAAATGAATAGATTTTATTATTGACAATCATGAACCTTTATGTACTAGTAGGTGCAGTAGACTATATTTCAATGACAGAAACTGGCAAAAAGTCCTCTGGGCATTCTTTGCCTGAGAAAACACTATGAAATTCATGGGGTCACTATAAGTCGACAGGCGATTTGAAGGCACATCAACAAACACACACACAGTTTGATATTTGGATTGAAAAAATGGTACTGAATAGCAACAGAATGTGGTCAAATAAAACATCTAAAGATTTTGAAGCAATGCTCCATGTGCACTTCAATACATACTACAAGCTCCCTTGTGAACTAGGTTCCCTATTGATGTAAATATCAGATGGAACTCTGAGGATCACGTTGTTTATATTTCAGCTTTTGAGTTCAGTGATCTTTCTTTCTTTCTTTCTTTCTTTGTAGCGTGCCTTTCTCTCAACAAATTTAAGAATCTAAAGTAGAAGAAAATAAGTAATTTTGTTGTAGAAGTAAGAGCAAAGGAAAAGGAACTGTTCTCAGTAGATCTGAAAAAATTATATAAAGCTTAATGTTAATTACAGGGCCAGAAGTTCACCTAAATAAAGCCTAACTTGACAAATAGGTAGCTCAAATGCTTTAGTTTCACTTCAACCAGAGGCAAGAAGCACACTAGTCCTTTATCAGTTGTCAGAAAGAATATGTAAACATTTTGCAAATGATAGAAACCTGCTGAACAGAATAATTGCCTAAATCCTATTCTTATTCCCAACTAGAATAGAACCATAGAATCACCTGGATTTACCTATATGTTGACTTACCATTGAACAATTAGTTCAATGGGCTTACTCTAGCCGTAACTTGGCAAAGGTATTCCAAACTCAAAGTAACGTTTGATATATATATTTCTGGTGCTGGTGCTTGACTAAGAAACATTATAGAATTAGCTAAACAATAATTAAACCATGGTGGACAATATGCTAGTGGAAAAAAATCCATCTTTTTAGTGAACCTTCTAGACACACACACACACATTTTGTTTTGCTTTTAAAATTCCATTCAACCTCTGGACAGCTGTACAATGACAATACAGGTTTGCAAAGCTTCAGAATTGAAGCCATTTATTCATTTTAGGAATTAAACTTGTCAAAGAAATGACTGATATCCATTGTCTGGAACACCTCTTTCTTTCATTTGTTCAAACCGTTAAATGAAAATCTGATTTCAACCAAACTGAGGATCTTCAACATGGGAGGAATCTGAACTAGAGGGTTCATTTGGCTTTCAGGCTGATTAATTTCTGAAGCTCAAAGAGGTTTTGTTTGAGGGACTGAGATATGTGGTGTTTAACATAGCCAGACAGTGTACTGTTATAAATTTTCAACACAGGCAATCATCTTTTGATGAAACCTCATTCCTCTTAAGCTGCTTTCTGGTTTAGATAGACTGCTTAAGTATACAAGAGTGAACCGCATAATGTTATTTATAGTATATGCTAGTGCACTGACAAGAAAAACGTGTGGATGTGTGGTTTAATGTATTATTGGGCCCAAGTGACCATTAAGCTATTTGATGGCAGGTGACTCTCTGTTAGAGAGTCAATCATTGCATGCGTTTTAATTTTGTAAAAAATGCAGTACCCAGAGAAAGAAATCATTAACTGAAAAATAGGCACAGCAATAAATGTCATGTGTTACAGTAATACACACACATATATCTTCGATTGAAGACACTTCAAGGTTAGACATATTCTTCTACAACTCAAATAGAAAGTATAACCCAGGTCTGTCTCTTATTTCACTTTAGTGTCGTACTGTACTGAGGGAGTTGAACAGAGCCTCTCTGTGGAATGGTTAATATATTTTCTATTAAGCTAATCTGTCTTCTAATGATGAGGTATGGTTGAGTGCCAGAGTAACTCTCATCTAGAATGGCCCAGCACTAAGCATAATGTATCCCCCTGTTTACAATGATCAATGGCATTCCCATTGATCACAACAGATCTGTTCTGTTTCAGATGACTGATCCCTATATCTCAGCATTCAGTATTGATAATACATTAAGTCACTATCAGCTCCAAACAGCAGAGCACAACAGCTGCAAAGTAGATGCTTTATTGTAAACTTGCAAATGAATCATTCACTTTGCTTATTGCCTCTTCCAGACTCTGTCACTCCACAATAAATTACCCAGTATTTCTCTCTCTCTCTTTCCAACTCACAAACTTTAATAGCAGTGTATAAATGGCCAGGATTTTTGTATGTCTTTGTATTCTAAGAAATCTCAGCAGTTTGTGGCATTCTAATCCAATACTTAATAATTACTATTGGAAAACACAGGGAATTAATGTGGTGAGATGACTACATACATTAAGAATTTATGATAAAAGGCTTTTTCATGTCTGTTTTTATGTATTTGAAAAATTAAGTTCTTTTCTTCCTACATGTACCATCCCAAACTCTCTATATGTTCTCATTGCACATTCAGTTTATAAGGCATGCACCTAATATATTTTTGTGTAGGCTATAATGAAACTAACACATAGTTGGAGGCAAACTCATCATAAGGTTACATTCAAGAAATAGGCAAAACTAGCTGCCGTGACTTCACAAATGTGCACTCTATACTAAACTTCATAGCTCTGGGCTAGAGCACATAAACTCAATTTCAGACACAGGGGTGCTTTCTGCACCGCCATTTGGGACGTCCTCTGGACGTCCCATTTTAAAAAAGGGGCGTCTCTTATAGACGCCCCTGGGCCTAGTACGGACTCCGTCCGGACAAGATGGCGCTGGCCCTTCTACATGGCCAGCGCCATCTTTGCGTATCGGACGCTGAGCGTCCGTACGCGTCGCGCCGCTTGTGACGTAGCGAGCGCGCCCCTGGCACCTCGCTACATCGCAAACGCGACGGAAAAAGAAGCTCCATTTTGGAGCTTCTTTTTTGGTCCGCGCGGGAGTCGGGCCGTGTGAAGGCTCCGGCTCCCCCACGGACCTACTGGCGGCGGCGTCAGACCGCCACAAAGCGGCGGTCTGTACCCCGCCAGGGTCTTGTTGTCTGCCTTCAAGTCATTTCTAACTTATGGCGACCCTAAGGTAAACCACTGGATGACCGTGGGCAAGTCACACTCTCACAGCCTCAGGATAAGGCAATGGCAAACCTCCTCTGAATAAATCTTGCCAAGAAAACCCCATTAGAAATTATTTGAAGGCACATAACAAAAGGTGAACATATCACAAGGTTTTCTGGAGCTGAAAGTATGTGGCTTGCCCAGGGTCACCCAGTGGGTTTCCATGGCTGAGTGGAAAATCAAACCCTGACTTTGGGAGTCATACTGCAATGGACAAACCACTACACCACACAGGCTCTCAGTCAGTTCAATGTGTCATCCAAAGTCAATACCAAGGAGTTTCAGCTGAGACCCGGAGGAGCTCCTGACATTCAGAATAGACAAGACAAGACAAGAGAGATAATTTGCATTACAATAAAGTTACTGTGCAAGTGAACCTAAATTGGGTATTGGTATTACATAATGAATAATGGCTTTTTAATGTTGGTTTGTGTAAAATGGAAATAAGAAAGAAAGATCTTAACAATTTGGAAGAGGGTGAATTAAAAGACAAAAAAATCTTCATACTATTAATTGTAGAAGTGTGTACAGTGTTACCGCGTCATATGTGAGTGCTTTTTATGCAGCTTACAGCTTGCACTGAAAGCTGCACAATGGAAGAAACAATAGCACGCATGCCGGTGGGGCGTGTGCCACACATCATGCACAAGCCTCATTATATCCAATGGGGCTTGAACATATGTGCTATTTGCCTTACACGAGGTGTGTGTGTTTTGGAACGGATCGCTACGTAAGGCAAGGGTGCACTGTATTTTAACAGCTGTGAGTTGTCTTGCAATTTTGAATAGTCATTCTTGCGAGAAAGCCAGCTTCTACAACTTATATAACTGTCCAGGTTTAGGGGCCATGTTCCCACTTAGACCTTGGTCTCTTTAGTGGAAAATCCTTAGTGAACAGAAGAGTATCATTTTTTGTTACAAAAATGCAGAATATTATCTTGAAAATGGAGGTATAAAATTGCATATATAGATTTATCATGTTGTATAGTCATTATTGGACTTTATCACTTCATGTTAAACTCCCTTGGAGAATGGACTGTATGCCTGAATTAGTTATAGGACTGATGTTTGGATCTCTCTCTCATGTGCTCTGTATTTGTGTATATTTGTCAGAAAATAAGTAATCTAGTATAGAATTCCATGCTTTATAGAATCCCAGCCTTTATACTCTGGAAACTGAGATGGAGAAAACATTTTTTTTTCTGGGGGTCCTGAGTTTTAGGAACTACATTTCTCAGAGCCGTTATGTACCACAGTTGTAACAGGCAGTATTCTAAATTATGATCGAAACTGAAGCACCAGTATCTCTCAATCTGCGATTTTGTCAGATTAATGTCACTGCTTCTAGACACATTCAGGAAAATAAAGTGGGGTAAGGAGATTTGAAAGGTGGGAAGTGGAAGCATTCTATGCTCCATCATTGATGTTGAGAATGCATTATAGTTTAATATTTTTTGAAAGCACATATTTAAAATGTAGAAAATTTTATGTTGAAAGCCTGAATCTCCAATTAGAACTCAGAGAAATCCACTTTCTGAAGCTATAAAGAGCTGTGGCCATGCAGTGAAGAAAATATTGGATGAACTATCTGATTTAATGTAAGGGAGGTTTGTATATTCCTCTTGGCTATAACATGGGTCCAAGCTTTGGAATAGGCTCAGGAAAAAGTAGCTTCTTTTCTAGTTATTTATGGGGGGGGGGGCATTTTAGCTGAACCCATCCAAACTGAGATGTGAGGATAAACTTATCCATCTTCACATAAATAAATAAATGCTCCTAAAGATGAAAACTATGATGTCAAGGAGACAGCCTCACTATAGTCTAATAATGTGCGATAAATTAGTATACAATTAAAATGTCAAGCATGTCCACAATAAAGTGCAAGATTTTCCCCTGGCAAAACTGTTTAATTTGGTGTTACTTTTGTTTCTTTTTCATTTCTCAAATACAGCCTCCTGAGGTCAGTGACTGCTTGTCTGATGTTTTTCATTTTCTTTTAATAACCTCTTTGATAAGATTTGATACAAATATTCCACATGTTATTAAAAGGGAAATGTTACTCAAGCTCTGTAAGTCAGAGACAAAAGATAAGAGGCCAATTATCATTCTGTATGATCTGGCATTGGTCACTCCCAAGTGTCCAAACTTTGTTTTCTAAAGCCTGAAATCATGAAATCATGGCACTGTATATGGAATTACCAGCTTCCTACATCTTGGACTAGACATTATATATCAACAGGATTTAGCAGTTCTCTGCATGTTGGGATATAATGCTCAGTGGTGGAAATGTATGAAAATGTGTGTTTTGTTACAGTTGTTATGAGAAAATAGAAATTAAATTTTGAATTTTGCAGATTAATGAACATAGACTAGAATATGTTACTTACGATTTTTAAATTGGGATATTTTAATTTTTATGCTGGATGATTTTAATGTGTCCTATAGTTATGTGTTTAAGCCCTGGGGAGAGGTAAGAAATATACTAATACTAATACTAATACTAATAATACTACTACTAATAATAATATGCCCATCCTTACTTGCTTTATGAATTACCCCTCTAAGTAGGAGGTATGAAACATATGAAGCTTCACAATGGCACTGTGTATTCTTTCACATATATCACAAGGAATTATATGAAGTGGATTTTGTCAAGGTTTACAATATTTGTATGTAATATCTTAATGATTGCACTCATGGCAATCAAATGGTATGGTAAGTTTAAAAAATCAGGCTCTACATTGCATAAACATTCCAGTTTTATAGGCTGCCTGTTAAATATGTGTGAGTTCAGGGCAGGGGGGACGGTGGTCTGAGGGAAGGAAAATAATTAAAATCCTCAATTCTAAAGTGATTCTCTGCCTCACTACCATATATTTCTGTCATTCCTTTCCTCCTCAAAAATATTTCAGTTGAAAAAGCCCACCACTAAAAGTTGGTTTTTAAAGCAGTCATTAAGTATAGTTGCTGGGGAGAACCTGCCCAGAATATGAATTCTGCTCTGTCACCATCTTCTAATTCTGAAGGCAAGCCTGACATATCTACCAACTTCTGCTGACTTCTTTCCTGCTCCCCCAGGTGAAGTAACTGTATTCACCACCTTTAAGTACTCGATATGGAGCCAGGGGTTTGTCAGTAAGATGTGTCACATCGCTATGACTCTTGATGACATGCACAATGACATGCCTTACCTTTCAAAGTGCAAAAAAGTCAACACTGCATAAAATGTGAAGGGATATATATACACAGCGAATACAACTGCCTTTCTGTCTTTCTGTAGTTAGTGTGAATGAGACATATTTACAATATTCTCTCTCTCTCTCCCCCCTCTCTCTATCTCTCTCTGTGTATTTACTGGGCCCTTCCAGAGAACCATATAATTATTAAAGGTAATTCTATCAAACGTAAGCATTTGTGTCTTATATCTTTCAAAGTTTCCTTTTTCAAGTAGCATTTATTAAAACATAGCATAAAGATGAACTGTAAAGTCAAGCAGCAACAACAAAAGCACAATTATAATTGCAAGAAAACATTCTAAATACTCGGATGTAGACATGTTAGTCTGTGGAAGTAGGATCAAGTCTATGAAAACTCATGCTAACAACTTCTTTCTTTCAATTAGTCCCAAAGGTGCTACAAGATCACTTTGCATACATTCTGAATATTAGGACCACGTACATGGGACATAAATGTTAATAAAATGGAACAAAAATATTGCTGTATATCCTATGCATGTTATTTACAGATGCACACAATAATTTTCAAAAGCATACCAGCCATTTAACCATGCTTGGTCAGAACATGGCCATTTCTATGCATGCTTATTATTGAGAGCATGCCCCAAAGTGCCCACTACCACCAGTGACTGAGAGAGAAGACTGCAATGAAAAGAGAGGAAGCAATGGAAGCTATATAACTTTGGACAGGGGATAAATCTGGAGGGTTAATAAACACTGAAATGCAGCAACTGCTTTCTATCTTTCCTTCCTTTCCTTGTGATATTTCCAAAACACTTTAGAGGAAGAGGAAGTGAAGATCCTTTAAGGTTTGATACACTGTTAAGAGCCTAGAAGGCAATCTTCTGGCACTACAGCAAAGCTTTGGCAGACCGATAGCAGGAACAGGATATGAGGGTCCAAAGGCAGGAATCCAAGCCCAGAGCAGGCTTTGCAGGGTAGACTCCTGTCAGAATATTTTCAAGGAGTGTGCAAAAGTCCAGATATGCAATAAAATGGTTATCTTCACTAGAATCTTTAGGGTATAAAAAGGAAGCTGTGAGTAATAGCAGAGCAACAGCAGTTACATTTCTACACTTTTACTTTACTTTAAGGGTTTCCTCTTTCCTGTTGAAATTTTCCAGTTGTTTGTGGATTTCAATGGCTTCCCTGTGCATCCTGACATGGTAGTGGTTGGCACGGTCCAGAATTTCAGTGTTTTCAAACAGTATTTTATGCCCAGGATGGTTTGTGGCATGTTCTGCTACTGCTGATTTTTCTGTCAGACCCAGTCTGCTGTGTCTCTCGTGTTCCTTGATTCTCAATAAGCACTAATAAGAAGACACTAATCCTCTTTTGCATACCCTCCCACCCTGATGCTGGTGAAACATCAGGAATAAACTTTTATAGAACATGGCCACATAGCCCAAAAAACCCACAAAAAACTATGGATGCCAGCCATGAAAGCCTTCGACTTCACAGTCTCTAAGCAGTTTGCAACATGTAAGCTAATTATCATCTTTTAAAGAAAAAGAACTCAGAATGGTAACTAAAGTTATTCCCTGGGGAACAAAAGGGGATGAGGATCTTTTGCATGGGGCTGACCATGTAAGAGTATTTCAGTATTCAATGGAACACAGGAGTTCAGACTTCTCAACATGCAGTATATAATTTGTAGATTATTATGAAGGTCACAAATGGAACATGAAGAGTATTGGATTCTGCACATCCAAAAGTTCTTGTACCCAAGGAAAAAGATGTCTATTAAATTTTCTTGCAAATTGTAGTGAAAAGGAGGAATCATGACAAATATGATTTATTAAACCATACAAAATAATTTCATTTTGCAATGTGTTTGTGTCTCTCTCTCTCTGTGTGTGCGTATGGTGTGTGTGTGTGTGTGTTGTTTTTTTTAATGGACTTAGAGATTTGGACAGGGACTTGAAATATTCAGGTTCTGATCCAGAGGGATGGAATTCATTTGGAGGCTTAGGATTTTCTCTCAGCTTTATCTGCCACATGGGAGAATAAAGCACTTGTTTGGAAGACAATATGAGAAGGAGGAGAGCCATGTACTGTATGCCACCTCAAATTAACTGGATAAAAGGTGGGTCATGAAAGAAAATAGGAAATGGTTAAGCAAATTAGTACTATTCTTCCAAAAGTCCTTCTACCACAAAGCAATGTTAGGAGAAATATAGTGTAGCAATAACAGCAAATACAAACAGCTCCATTTAAGGAGAATTGGAGAAAATGGTATAGATCAACATAAGTGCCTATTTACTGTATTACTTGCATCACCAGGTGGTTTCATAAATGCAAATTGTTATAGAGGTCCATTATTGTTTATTCCAAGTTTAAAAGAGTTTACATGAAGAAGTAGTAAGGGCAGTTTAGAATCAGAATTGTATTTGTGTCCAGCTGGTGATCCTACACTCTGTATAGGTCTCTACACAGAGATTTCTCATTTGCTCAAGAACCTGATTTTGAAAACTTTTGAACCCTGGGACTTTTATTAGGATCCATGTGGGGTTTAATATGTTAAAAGAAAAGGAAATGTAAAGTAAAGAAAAAAGGGGGAAGGGGGGGGGGGGGTGAGGGGAAAAACTAGAGAACTGTGGATGATATATGATTCTTTTTTCAAAAATTAATGCAGCTGTTCCTTTCTCTTCTAAATTCAAAAAAGGACCAAGGGGAAGAATAATATCATGGATGGCATATCTTATCTTCATTCTGGTAAGATTTTGGGTGCATATAATTAATATAAATTTAAATGACAATCCTATACACGTGCAATTTAATTAGTTTGTAGTTGTTGTTTAGCTTATTAGAAATTAACAAAATTCCGTGGACCCTTGTTATACACTGAGGTTTGGTTCCAAGATCCCCCATGGATAACAAAATCCGTGTATGCTCCAGTCCCATTAAATATAATGACATAACAAAATGGTGTCCCTTATAAAAAATGGAAAATCAAGGTTTGATATTAGAAATTTATACTTTTTTTTAACATTTTCAAACCGTGGATGCTTGAATTCGTGTATAAGAAATCCGTGTATAAGAAGGGCCGACTGTACATTAAAGTTTTTCTATCAAATTCCATATTTGTGACCTGGATTTCCTTGTCACAAAGAAATGTACAGCTAATCTTTCCTTCCATTTATTTATGGGTTTACCATATATTTTGCACTTTTAATATGAACTGTCTCTATGGTTTTCCTTCTGTTACTAAATCACAGGTTTCAGCTATGGCTGACAGTGCTCAGTTGCAATTTAATGTTACTATGCCTTTAAATCTGACCCTTCCACAGTACTGATGGGGAAGTCAATGGGATTTCAAGCATTTTGTAATCATCTATGTTAAATACACTTTTGCAATATGTCATTTACTACAGCCATAAAGGTCACCACAATTATTATGCATGGCATATGGCTGCCAGGGAGAGTGAGGGAAGCAGAACACATTTGTCTGTACAACACTTAAAACTGCAACTTCCTTTGTCCAATAATCTCCATTGTTCCTTGGGAGTCATTAAAGAATTACTGGAGGAATGTCTTGGAGGAACCATTTCATTGGAAATAGTCTGTAGACTTTCTGAGGAAGAGGGAGGAAATTTCAGTCAGATAAGCCAAAAAAACTTCTTTATGCATTGCATAATTAACCTTTACACTCTTTACCACGAGAAATAATTGAGGTCATGAGATTAGTAGGGATTCGCAATGAAGATTAGACAGTTATATGGATAATGATAAATCTAACAAAAACATCCTCATGAGACCTGACTATTTTAAAAACCTTGGTGAGGAAATAACTTGCTGTATTTGAATACAAGCCATTGCCTTCCCTATTACTATGTATGGATGTGAGAACTGGACAGTAAAGAAAGGAGATAAGAAGAAAATGAACTCTTTGAGATGTGGTGTTGGAAAAGAGTGCTGAGGACATTGTGGACAGCCAGAAAGACAAACAAATGGGTCCTATAAGAGATCAAGCAAGAAATTTCACTGGAAGTCAAGATGACTAAACTGAGGCTGTTGTACTTTGCCCACATCATGAGAAGGCATGATTTAGTAGAAAAGACAACAATGCTAGGGAAGTAGAGAGGAAGACTGCATGCTAGATGGATGGACTCTATTAAAGAGGCCACAGGTATGAATATACAGCACCTAAGTAGAGCAATGGAGAATAAGGGGTCTTGGAGATGTCTCATCCACAAGGTTGCCATGAGTCGGGATTTGACTCAAAGGTAGTTAACAGCAACATTTGAAGGAAAGCTTTGAAGGATGGTTGTAAACCTATCCTTTTAAGAAGGAATAAAGTAGTAACAGATCAATAATTATTTCAAATGTTCAAACAGCAGTCATTTATGTGTATGGCTATATTTTTCAGCACATTCTGTGGATGTGACCTCATTTCCTTTCAATGGCTTATCACAAAATGGTTTTTTTTTAATCTTTCGTCTCAGCACCTGCCCTCATGGGGAGTTTATGTATAAAAACTACCATCAATACTCCCTTTGGGTTCATAATTGGTTAGTTCCAGCTATAGAGAGATGGTTGGCAAAATATTGTTTGTTCTTTCTAAGTCGAGAGAGAGAGCAAACAAAGACACACACATACACACAGAGAATTTAACCTGATCTTTTCACCCATATTTACATGACAACCATTATATTATCAAACAGGTATAAATACAGGGAAATATCAAAACACAGGGCATATATCCTTCCCAATCTGAGGTTACTGTAGTTGTGTTTTGTTGTTGTTGTTGTTGTTTTGTTTCATTGGTTAATGACCTAAAATTTTAGGTCAATCACCTAAAATTTGCATAGAATTTCCCTCATATTGCAGCTGAATAGAAATATACAAGTCTTTCAGTTTTCCAAAAGTTGGAAACATTGGTGCTATTTAAACGGGCGCTACGAGGCGCCCCTGTCACGTGCGAGGGGCGGCACTTTCAAACACCTCTTGCCCCTCACACATGACGAGGGCGTCAAAATGGCAACGCCCTGTACATACGGGCGCAGCCATTTTGACGTGACGGACACTTAGCGTCTGCACATCTCGCCACCTTTATGATGGTGCAAGTGTGCCATGGGCGCCTTGCAATGTCACAATGGCGCTGGAAAAAGAAGCCGCTTTTTGCAGCTTCTTTTTGCTGTGCAAGGGAGCCGTGTGGTTTGTCCTCTGCGACTTCCTCATGCAGTAAACTAGGGCGGCAGCAGCAGACCACCCTTTTGGGTGGGCTGTATCCCACCTTTGCCTATTAAAGATCCAAAATATATGTTAAGACTCACTATTGTTTTCCATTTATTGTGAAAGCAACTAAACTTCTTAATGAGAATTAAATAAAACATGGGCATTATGTTCTGGGTAACCATCTATTATGAAGAGTGAGCTTTCTGGAAGTAAAATTTAATAGCTGGATCAAATTTAGCTTCAGTGGGTGATGTTTGAAGTATCATGTTAATGTATGCAAATTTGTCCTTCTAGCCCCTCCCCCTGCAAGTGTACAGAATTGAGTTGTGGAACCTCTCTGAATAGTAAATCATACATATTTGAAAAATTGTACATGCTTTCTATCCTGAATAGGAAGGGATGCATACATTTTGGTTGATTCTCATGAAAAATAAATGGAACAGAAATGTCAGCTCATTCTTAATCTTGCCCACCCCACCTTACTCCAACCCCAAAATTATTAAAATTGTGTAGAAGAGGAAGGGTGGCCTTTGTCATTGTAAAAATATAATTTCTCAGCTGCTACTGTAAATCTACCTTCCCTGGAACAGAGTCTGGTTCAGGTGTGAGAATGGGGAATTGATCTTTCACTCTAGATGATCCCACCAGGTGAAAGGAAATTATCTTTTATTTGCAACAAAACCCCAATGTTAGCTTCCAATAAAGTCAGTTTAGGAAGAAGTATGAGGTTCATATATTTTCTTCACAAAATAGCAAGGACAAGACATTTGCTCTAAGTATTTAACCCTCTTGACTTTATAACCGGCAGCATTCATCTTTCTGAAGTACAAATGCTTCAACATTTTTCTTTCTTTCCTCCTCCAGTTCAGTTCACTCGATCTAAAACTCCCTTTTTAATTCCATAGCCTTTTATTATCCTTTTATTAAATGAATTTTCAATCTGCCCTTGACTCTCACTTCTTTTTCAGATTTTACAAAGGCAGCCAACTCAGGTCTCCCAGGGCACTCTGCTGTGTTTAGAAAGCTCAAATCAAGCATGGGCTGTCCTAACCTGGACAAAGCAAGGAATAGGACAAACATATAGTATAGATAGATATTCAGATGTAGCCCTGTCCAGGGGATGAACAGAGTGCACCTAAGATATGGGAGGGGATTAGAAGGTCTCTCCATGTTCACTCCAGAATCAGGAAATAGTCCGGTCTCCGTTTTGCTATTGCTGTGTACCTTCAAGTCATTTCCTACTTATGGCAAACCTAACATGGGGTCCTCTTGTCAAGATTCATATGGAAGAGATGTTGTCATTACTTCCCTCTGAGAAAGTGTGACTCACCCAAGGTCGCCCAGTGGGGTTTCCATGGCCCAGAAGGGAACTGAACCCTGAGTTGTAGACCAATGCCCAAGCCACAGCACCAGCCTGTCTCTCATTTCACTTCATTTTAACCATATCATGAGCCCCAATAATCTCCTGAAAATAGGGATGAAAATCAAGCAGATCTCTTGATGTTGTTGGGATAAAGAACCCAGTGTTCTTCACTTTTGAGTCTGCTTGGGGTGAGAAGAGTTGCAGCTCAATAACATATGGAGGGCCACATGATTCCTACCCTCAAGGGAAGGGGGGCAGTCCCTTTCTATCCATTGTGTAAAGTAAGCCTTGATTCAGCCAGATGTCTAAATAGAGCCTATGTAATATTATAATATTATTATAAATTATTTGTCATCTGAATGGGAATATTGGGCCACAAACTGTTTTCAATTAATACATTGCATTTATTTATTTATTTATTTATTTGCATGCTATATTTTTGGTCATATTCAGAATCTATATTATTGTTAGTCTCTTTAAATGCTTTTTAAGGGGAGGAAGGCAGCCTAGGAAAAGGATGAATGAATGATAACACTTTGATAAAGCATCAATTCAGTTTGGGGACAGAATATACATAGCCATGATAGTTTGGAATATTAGTATGCAATTGTGGGTAGTTCACAAATTAAACCAAAGTGCCAGAATTCATTCATTTATATAATATACTCTGAGACTACTATTCAATTCCATGTTCCCCCCACCACACAGAGATAGAGATTTGGCATGAGAAGCTACACCTAGGACTCAGGACCTTTTCATATTATATACATATAACACTGCAAATCCACTTTAATTGCTATGACACCATCGTATGAAATCCTTGGGTTTGTAGTTTGGAAGCAACTTTTAGACTTCTCAGCCACAGAACTGTAGTGCTTCACTAAACTACAAAGTCCAGAATTCCATAGGATGCTGAAGCCATTACAATTAAAGTGGAATCATAGTGCTATAATTGGATAGTTTGAAAACCCTCCTGTGGTTTCTGTGCAGGTGAATTTTTTCGGACAAAGACTGGAAGACTAAAGGCTAGTATTTACAGTAGGTAGCACATATATGCATACTTCACAGCTGTGGAGACATAGGTGTGCCAGTTACCTCAAGCTCCAAAGTAATAGGTGTGATTTCAGTAGTCCAAAGATTAAATAAATAAGTAATTCAGGCTTTCTGCTGAAGGTCATAATATTCTAAAAACAGAAGAAGAGAAGAGAAGTAGTCTCAGGTACTGCAAACTAAGATCAAATGGCTTGTTTACTATGAAGAAACTGTTTTGAGTACTATAGACAGTTTATTTATAAAATGAAAGTTTTATTGGAAAATCGGCCATTAATTTTCTTAATAATCTGAGGGTTTTATGATTGTCTCTTTCAATCTTTCATCCTTATTTTTTTATGGGACTCAGTGGTCCAAAGTACCATTGGTCTTTCAGCAGGGGAGGGTTTAGAGCTTTTCAGTCACAAGCCATGTATTTTATTCACTTTTTTGTTGCTGTTATTCTACCGACTCTTTTTTACAAGCACATCTTGCACCAAGAGGATGTAAAATTGCCTCGGTAAAGCAATCTCCTGTTTAGCAATATTGCAATGTCTGCATCTTCCCACTCATTTGAACTCCAAATATATATTAATGAGTTCCTCATAATGACTTTGACTTTTTTTCCTTCCCCATGTTCATTGTTAACCCTTTGGCAATATTCTTCCAGCTTAAGCCATGTACATTTTTATTGTTGTTAATTATGCTCTCTGATCCAACAATCAGATTTTAAGAAGTTTATTGTAACTTGAAAATGTCATCTTGTTTTCATTTCATCCCACATAAAAATTGACTTTGCCAGCTTCCTGGGCTTTTATCAGATATTTGGTGGACCACAATATACCACCTGATAGAGTGCATACGATTTTGAAGTGAAATACTTGTAATAATATTTTATCTACCTTTATCTTGAAAATATGACTAGAGGCTAGTCTACATGGATGGAAAAAAATGAGCTTCACCTCACATTTTCCTTTTCTGTGGTGACTTCACGACTACATTAGTGCCACACTTACTCAAAATAAACTGAATTCAAGTCTTACTTACTCCCACACATTTCATGTGCCCAAACTGAAATCAATACAAAAAGGATATGCTTTCCTCTCCTTCTCAGCATGCCAAAATCTATCAACCAATATCTTTATTGTTTACCTGTCAAGCTTGCCAGCTTCCCCTTTCACTGGTTGTCTCCCCCACCCAAACATCTTCCCCCTTCGCATACCAGTGAGTGATCATGAGGGAGGGAAGTCTAAAGGTCTCCGCCACCCCCCATCTATCTATGGATTTATTTATTCATATTTATTTATTTATTTTCAAAAATTTGTTTTTGAAAAACTCATAGAATCATAGAGCTGAAAGAAACTACAAAGGCCATCCAGTCCAACCCCCTGCCATGCAGGAACTCTCAATCAAAGCATACCCAACAGATGGTCATCCAGCCTCTGTTTAATGACCTCCAAGGAAGGAGACTTCACTATACTCTGAGGGAGTGTGTTCCTCTGTCAAACAGCCCTTACTGTCAGGAAGTTCCTCCTAATGTTGAGGTGGAATCGCTTTTCCTGCAGCTTGCATCCATTGTTCTGGATCCTATTCTCTGGAGCAACAGAAAACAAGCTTGCTCCCTCCTCAATATGACATCCTTTCAAATATTTACACAGGGCTATCATATCACCTCTTAACTGTCTCTTCTCCTTAACATCTCTGGCTCCCTAAGTCATTCCTCATAGGGCATAGTTTCCAGACCTGTCACCATTTTAGTCACCCTCCTTTGGACACATTTCAGTTTCTCAATTGTAGGGCCCAGAACTGGACACAGTATTCCAGGTGGGGCCTGACCAAAGCAGAAGAGAGTGGCAATATTACTTTCCTTAATCTAGACACTATACTTCTATTGATGCAGCCTAAAATTGCATTGGCCTTTTTAGCTGCTTATCACACTATTGACTCATGTTCAAGTTGTAGTCTACTTGAACTCCTAGATCTCTTTCACATGTAGTCTCATTAAGCCAGGTGTGCCCCATCATATATCTGTCAATTTCATTTTTCCACCCTAAGTGCAGTACCTTATATTTATCTGTGTTGAATTTCATTTTGTTATCTTTGGCCCAGTTTTCTCGTCTGTTCAGGTCGTTTTGAATTTTGATCCTGTCCTCTGGAGTATTAGCTACTCCTCCTAATTAGCTACTCCATCTACTCCACCTCTCAGTCCAGTTCCTATTCAAAGAGTGTAAATGTTTTCAAATGAAACTGGCACAGCCTCTGGGAAATTCACCAGGGTTAATGTGATCCCCACCAGTACTCTGCCACCATGACAAATTTGTCCCAAACCAGCCTGAGCTTTGGGAAGAGCAAGGAAAACAGACATAAAACACAGTTGCAATACTGTGCAACCAGTTGTCATTAAGGAATTGAACAAAACAGCTCAAACTATCCTGATCCTAGTGAAAAACATCAAACAAGTGAGAATACCAAACTATCAGATCATCAAGATGGACAGAGATACAAGTACTAGTGATTCTACAGCTTCACCACCATGGAGGCAACAATGGAGAAATGATCTAAATTTTATTTTGTGGAAAAGCTCATTACATTTATTCATTTATTTATTTGCTATCTCACTTCTCTCCCAACATGTGACCCAAGGTGGCTTACAACAAAATACACCCCAAACATTTTGTAGTATGGAAATTGAAGAACATTTCATTAAGAAATTCAACTAATTCCTTAAAAATACTAATTAGGCCCCATACAGACAGGCCAAAATAAAGCTGCTTTGCGACACTTTGAAGGTATGCTGTTTAAATGATGCATACGTCCTAAGAGTCCGGAAGCTGCACCAAAGCTGCGCTCCAGGCCTTAGGACTGGATTGTGGCTTTGGCGTGGCTTCTGGACTCTTAGGATGCATGTATCATTTAAATAACATACCTCCAAAGTGGCCCAAAGCAGCTTTATTTTGGCCTATCTATATGGGGCCTAAAATAGCTTATATGCATTATAATGTTGAAAATAAAACACCTTCATTAAAAGCACTTTCCACAGCAGACAGTTAACAGCCAAAAGCCTGTCTGCTGGTGGAATGACTGTTATTAGAGTTCATGGAGCCCATCCTATCAGCTGACCTTCCTGGGTTATTTGCCAGCAGCCTACCCAATAAAGAAATGGTCAGGCCAGGCCTTAGAGAGACTTTAATGCCCCCACATTACCTGGGGCCCTCTGCTGCAATGCCAGGCAGCTGTTTACATGCACATCTTTAGGTACTGCCTTACATCGCTATCACCGCTATGAATTGCTTGTTCTGAAAATGAGGCACCCAGAATCAATCACGTTGCTAGGCTGTGTAAATTTGCAGCACTCTTTAAATAAAACTTAATAAATAATAATAATAATAATAATAATAATAATAATAATAAACAACCTCATTTTGAGCTTAGAATGATCAACTAGTCATGGCAGCAATTGTACCAGGTAGCCCAGTGAGACACCTTGTAAACAGCTGTCCAGTGTCACAATGGAGGGCTCCAGGGCTTCCAGGAAGATCCGGAGCAAAAGCTAGGTTTTAAAAACTGTTTGGTGCGAGGAGGGATGGCAAGTTCAGTGCTGAATGGGCTGTATCTTGTCCAGACTGTTTGTACCAGAACTGGGTCTTGGGCCCTGTATCATCCAGACTCCCTGCTGAGACAATGGGGCGAGGACATTTTATTTGGCCCATGTGGACAACCCCTGTGAGTTCTTTTTGGTCCATTGTTCTAGCCAGTGACAACAAAAATAACAAAGATTTACATCCCAAACAAGGACTGGCATATGATCACCCATATAGTACCATGGCTGTGTATGGATCTTACCCAGATTTCCCCATTCCCTGCTAGTATCCCCTGCTTGATATATGGGTGAGATACATCCTAATACTGTACAGGTTTATTTCAAAGCTACACTTAGCCTTTTTCACCAGTGCTTCCAAAAGTGGGCATTCATCATTTTTTATTTTGTATTACTGCTGTTTCCCAAAAATACATTTTTACACACACACACACAGCTGCAGTCTTGCAAAACATACCACAACTGTTAAAAAAATGGTCCTCTCTAACCCCATCACTTGTTAGTGTTGTATGTTTTTTAAAAAAGATATTACCAATGACACCGTTGAAGACATAGAAAAGAGGAAACAAATTATACACAAGGACAGCCAAGCTTTCGGTTGCTCATGGTCATTTTCTCAGCTTTTGTCTACATTTATAATCTTTTCTTCCCTTCAGTGTACTACTCTAACAGACTGAATTGAATCAGTTCTTCTTGATAATACCCCCTCACTCTCAGCAGGCTCCAAGAAACATAAAGTATGATATCACTCCTGCATTACAAATAATAGAACAGTCACTCAGCCGAAGCTTGTGAAGATAACCTGCAGGTTGAGCAATTCTGCAGGATCCATTCATTGTGTGGTTGTATATTCACCCCTTTTGTTCTGACTTTTCACTAGAGTAGCCAGCAAACAGAGCTGTTTGTTTACAGTACAGTTTATTTCAGTACTACCATCTAACAACCTCCTACTCTTAGGTTATTATTTTGAAGATCCAAGGCTATAGGAACAGGAGCACTAATCCTTGCTATATTGAAGAACACAAATCCTCTCTTTCTCCAGAAAATATATATGGCAAAAAGGGTGCAATTCAGTACAGATTGCTAAAACAAACAAACAAACAAACAAACCCATCATTTGGATGAATTAACTGGACTCAACATTCTCAGTTTAAATAGAATTGTCCTCCTTCCCAAGAGGAGAAAATGCACACATTTCCTGAAGAACAGGCACTTTTATGAGGCTTATAGGGTGACGTTTGGTCAACTTTGGCAGATTTTTTAGCAGGAATTATAATAGCATTTCTAATTATCATAACAGCATTTAATAATTATCACCATTACATTTATAATGGAATAAAATCCAGAGCTTTCCATTCATTTGTTCTCTCTTGCCAAGAAATTTTATTAGAGGTTATTTTATGATAAATTTCTGAAGTGTTTTTTTTTTCATGGATCCCCTGAAGAAGGCCTTAAAATATTAACAACCTGAAACACATCAGGCTTATTAATAATACAACATAGTTTCTGTTTGGATCTTATGTATTGGTTGCTGCTATTTGTATTCTTCCCAGACACAACTTTATTGCTGAGACTGGATGTGTGACCACACACGTGTGAGGGCACATCTTTCCCTCAACAGCAGCCATGCCACCCACCACACCAGTTGGCAAAGTAGAGTGGCTATGTAGATATGAACAACTTAAAATGGATCTAGAGTGGCTCTTTGTGTTATAGAAGCCAAGAGCCCATTTAATTACTACTTTAAAGATGTCACTAGATGCTACATCATTTCTTTTAAAACTTTGTTCAAAGTTAAATATTCTTTTTTTTAAAAAAAAAATCATTCACCATCCAAGTGGGAATGGATGGTTTACTACTTCTAATTAATTTCTTGTGCCAAAACACCCATGATCCCTTAGCTAGAATGGGCAGAAGCCATATTGGTTTGGCCATTCTGCAATATGTAGCCCAATTAAGTATCTGTCCATGCTACCATTGGAATCCAGTGGACATGAGAGTGCAATTTCCCTTTATGTTGCAGCCCCCTGAGCATCCCAAAAACATTGGCTGGGAAGGTGCACAGAGAATACTGTCAGAAAGGGCTATAGGGGCGAGTGCCATGTTTAATTTGGGCAAAATTTTCACATTTGCAGATTAGGTTCTTTTCATTCGCTGGAATTAGCTCCTTCTGGGTAATTTGAAACAATAAAAGCCAAGTGGATTTATCCCCATGTGTCTTTTTATGTACCATTTGTTGCATCAGTACTATAAACATGGACGGCAACTGAAACCAAAGTGATACTACAGTATAAACTCACTCATTAATTTATCACCATTAATTTTCCTGATATCAGGTGAGAAGCTATTTGCACTTTGTTGCTCAGAGCTTTTTTTAAAATTTTATTAAAATTTTAATACAAACATATAAAACATATAAGACAAATCTATTAACATACATCACATCACTCATCACTTTCTCTCTTTCTATGCATCTTCTAACACTTAACAAAGACATGACTTCCTTCAGTAAAACCTTTTTCTGTTTCATTTTCCCAATCCTTCTGCTTATCTTATATCATTCTATGTAATATTTCTATTTAGTTTTGTGTTCTTCACTATTTTCCTATTTCCTCATCTTATTTTCCATATTATCCACACATATTCTTAACTACTAATAATTCCCTTCTTTTTTCCAATTCTTTCTTACTTTTTAAAGTATCTTTTAAATTATATTTTGTATGTTAGGCCATTTTTCCCTTATGAAATCATAAAATTTCTCCCAATTTTTTGTACCCATATTTTCTCTTCCTCTCGTTTTGGACTTTCTTTTGTATTATCTGTCAGTCTTTTTGTAATTATGTCAATTTCCATCATTTCTAACAATTTATGTATCCATTTATCAATTTTCTTTATTTTCCAATTGCTCAGAGCTTTTAAACTGAAATATACAAAATGCCAGTTACTCTCAAAATTCACTTGCACAACTGACAAAGATGAAAGCATTTAATGATGGGATGAACACATTAATGGCCTCTGAAAGTGTATTACATTTCCCTAGTGGATCCAAAGATTGAGGCTAGAGGAAAATTTTATTGTGCTTTGTTTTTAATAAGAATTGAGTATTAAAAAGAGTAAGTAATAATCAACTTCCAATCCATATGAGTTGAGATTGAAATCCTCATGTTAGCCTAGTGTTGCACATGTGATGCTGTGCCAGTGTAACACACACACACACATACACCCTGAAGCTTCCATTACAATCCAAAATTGGCTCTACAGAGTTTCACAGACTTCTGGAGCAATTTTTGAGTCTTGTAGTGAGTATGGACTCTGCCAATAGACAAATGGGCTGTAGAGGCCTTGTCAGTGTCACATCCAAGTGACAATAGCTGTCCAGTGGCATTGGCATGTTTATTTTGTCTTTAATAGGCAGTGCTATGTAGTGTCATTTTGCCTGGCAGTTTAAGGCTGGGAACAGATTTGTGTATGGAAACAATTAAACTTGACTTTGAACAACCTGTTTATACAGTCTCATAACTATTCATATAGAATAGTATAGGATTTTGAAAGTCATATCCATTTGCTCACCAAAAGTTGCCAAAAAAGCTTCTACTTTTAATTTTGCCACTGGGAGATATGAGTGGATTAGTTTTTTTTCCCCTACTTTGTCCACGGTACATACAATCTTGTGTTTGGAGCTCCAGGGGCAGTTAAATTTCAGAGCCGAACTGTGATTTATGATACGTTACATACCTTTGTTCTCAATTACAATTCATTCTGTATCGTCGGGTGTATATGGAAGATTGCATTTCAAACATATTCGATGGTAGATTCCACCCATGGCTGAGATTCCTTTCTAAATGTGTTTATTAAGCCTGTGATTCTTCAGTAATACAGCCTCAGTGGGAGCTTTGCATGAATACGAATGGTTGGATCAAACAATATTATAAAGGGTTTCTGAACACAATTTATATAGGTGCATTAATGGATGCACTTCATACATTACATCATAGGTTCTCAAATATTGACGGTTTTGCCAGGATTAAGAAATTCTTTCTGGTACAAGCTCCTTAGTTCATTGCTATGCACATTATTGCAAATGGGCATATTGCTTCCCCACCCTACATTTTCTATTTATTTTTACCAATTTTATCTAAAGCTGGAGTGCACTTTATTCAGGGAAAACTTATTGCAACTTTCATTCCAACTATTTTAAAAGTTGCAACAGACATGAACTGATTCCCTTGGTCTGTACCATTATAGCAAAGAAAGGCTACATAGAAGAGCAGAAATAAAAATGAAGAAAATCTTCTTCTCTTTTTGATCTGCTTGGGGCACTTGGACAGCTGGTTGTCTTTGAGGCATTGGGCCACTACAGCTACACATTATTCAAGCTTCCATTATCCCTGCTTTGTTCAGAAACCATATCCCCCAATCCCACTACAAGGCAAATAATTAATAATTAATCCTCACTGCTGAGAGAAGGAGAAATGTAGGCTTAAGCATATGTAAATTAACTGAAGAAAATTCCTCATTTCTTCCTCATTTACCCATCTCCATTTCCCTTCTTTCCTTTTCCTTCCTTATGTCATATTTTAAATTCTTTGTGCTCTCCCATGCAACCCTATTTTTAAACCTACACTGCTTGGAAAAAACATTATTGATGTTTGGATTGATTTCCCTATTTTATGTATTGCAAAAAAGTGCCAAATATTATTTATTCACAAAAATACATCTATTTATAAAATGTCCCATGTCATCCTTGCTGGTGTATGTGTGTGTGTGTGTGTGTGTGTGTGTGACAAATGAGCAGCGCAATACTATGTATACCTAATGAGAATTAAAGCTCATTGGTTTAAGTGGGACTTAATTCCAAACACATATCAGAGATGTAAATCTTGGTTTATCCCACAGTCTCTCAAATAAGATCAAATAATCTAAAAGTTTTCCATTTTTCTTCACTTTATGGCAACAGTATTATTATTATTATTATTATTATTATTATTATTAAAAATTAATTTTTCTGCACCTTGGATACACTTTAGAAAGAGTAACAATTAGCCTCAGACCATAACAGCAGAAGAAAAACACGGATAATAAGAATTTTGGAATAATCAGTAGTTTCTTCCTTCATCTAGGCCTACATCTAGAGAATGTTGGCTGCATTCAGATTTCATGGAAATCAATAAGATATGTGACCTGCAGTTAGTTTTGTGGCCAGCAGCCTGGAGTCTGTGTTTAAGCTATGAGCTAGTACTGCTTGCTCAGAATTGTCTTCTGTTCTCCTGCACTGTATTCTACATTATGAATTGCTTTCCGGGGAAATCTGATATTTCCTCTCTTTCCACATGATTTACTATCATGTTTATTTCCATCTATTTCTAATCGTGCACTCATAATCCCTGTTCTAAAATTCATGAGAAAAAA